>NC_037674.1:6982686-7013729 GCF_003255815.1 Theropithecus gelada
GTTTTTTTTTTTTTTTTTTTTTTTTTTTTTTTTTTTTTTTTTTGAGACGGAGTCTTGCTCTGTGCCCCAGGCTGGAGTGCAGTGGCGCGATCTCGGCTCACTGCAAGCTCCGCCCCCCCGGGTTCACGCCATTCTCCTGCCTCAGCCTCCCAAGTAGCTGGGACTACAGGCGCCCACCACCTCGCCCGGCTAATTTTCTTGTATTTTTAGTAGAGACGGGGTTTCACCGTGTTAGCCAGGATGGTCTCGATCTCCTGACCTCGTGATCCGCCCGTCTCGGCCTCCCAAAGTGCTGGGATTACAGGCTTGAGCCACCGCGCCCGGCCTCAAGCACTTTTTTAACAAAGCACATTCTGCATAACCCTCAATCCATTAAACCCTGAGTCAACACAGCATGTGTTTCTGCGAGCACAGGGTTAGGGCTGGGGTTACAGATTAATAGCATCTCAAGGCAGAAGAGTTTTTCTTAGTACAGAACAAAATGGAGTCTCTTATGTCTACTTCTTCTACATAGACACAGTAACAGTCTGATCTTTCTTTTCCCCACATCTTCTATATTGAATGAAATTGTAACCTTTCAGGAGTATGTCCTTTAAATCATGATTTAAAGACTGGAAGGAATCTAAGGTGTTTCTGAGGTATTATTGCCCAAATATCTGTATACTGTTAGTCATTCCAAATAAAGAAAATACCTATCGATTATCTTTATTTACAGAGATGCCAAAGAAGGCCGAGAAAGGTCTTCCGCAGTGAACTATTTGCCTGTAAGTAACACTGGAGATAGAATAGCATTAGAATGGGGCACTGTGGGAAACCTAGAAATAACTTTAGGGATGTTTCTTAAGTCTTGAACAAATGAACATCCCATCCTTTTCCATTAGGTTTGTAAAAAGGCAATACATAGACTTTTGTGAGACACTTTTGATTTAAGAATGTATAATTGGTTTTATTCCTTGAATAACTTCTGCTTTCAGCGGACATCAGAGTAGCTCAGGCAAGGACTTAAGAGGATCTACCTGTGTGTTTTTAGACTCCATTCCTATTGTATGTCCTCCATTAACAGAGCTTTTGCTCATAAATTGCAATGTACCAGCCGGAGTGAGTTATCTACAGTTTCAAGAGTCATGGTCTAGGCAAGTTTAGGAAAGTCAAGTGTAGAAATAGCATGCCATGAAATTGGGTTTCTAGTAGTTCTTTACTTGCCAAGAATGATCTTTCAGGTGGGCACTTAATCCTGTAGCTGCATTTATATAAAGGGCCTCTGCCAGGTGGGTGGAGAGGCATGAAACCACGGAGGAGAAAACAGTGTTTTCTTCTGTTGGTCCTCATATGGTGGTCAAGGCTATGGATAGAAAAGTGGGTTTGAAATACCCACTGTAGTAACCCATTGATTTCTCTGAGTGACTGTTTTATTGCAGTAGGGTTCAGGATAGACAGAGTGGCCCTTGTGTCAACTAGAAGTAGGCCTTTGTGTCTCTTTATGTCTATAGATATGGTAGGCCATGTCCTAAAAGTGCCTCCATGCCCCAAGATTTCCGCCCCTGGTTATTCCATCAAATGTTCATCTAGGTACTGCTGACAAGGGATTTTGCAGTTATAATTAAGGTCCCAAATCAGCTGAACTTAAGATTCACAGATTAACCTGTGAGATTATCCATGTGAGCCTAATCTAGTTACACAAGTCCTTAAATGTAGAGGACTTTCCCTAGCTGATGGGAGTAGAGGCAGGTAGAAGAGAAGGCAGAAGGGGAAAGGGCCCAAGCACAAGAAGGAACTGAAGTGCCATCACTGGTTTGAAGACACAGACGGCCCCATGTACAGGAGGACAGTGGCTCTTCACCCCTAGCTGACAACCAGAAAGGAAACAAGTTCCCCAGTCCTACAACTGCATAGAACGGAATTCTGCCAGCATCCCGAGTCAGCATGAAATGGGTTATTCCTCGAGCCTTCTGATTACAAACCCAGCCTGGCCAGCACCTCAATGTCAGCCTCGTGAGACCTTGAGCAGAGAAGCCAGTCAAACCACCTGGACTTCTGACCTCCAGAATGGTGAGGTGATCAACGGGTGCTGTTTTAAGCTGCTAATTTTGAGGTAATTTGTTAGGCATCAGTAGAAAGCTAATACAATCAATGATTTCTTTTCTTCTGAATGAGACAATAGAAGACATAGCTGAGCACTCTTATGGCCTTTGGAATTATGCCAGCGAGAGCTCTGTTGGCTATAACCAGCCTTTTGCTTTCAAGACAAGACCAAAAGCATAAATCTGACATTTGCCCTGCTTCCAGTGTGACCTGCTGCAGTCAGGAAAAACCTCACATATTTCACTCTGAAATAAATCACGTCTTATTCTAGTACCCCAAATCAATAAAATACTGAGCATTTCCCACAAAACTATTATGTCTTTCAGAAATATGGTAATCAGAGCTGGGCGCAGTGGCTCATGCCTGTAATCCCAGCATTTGGGAGGCCGAGGTGGGTGGATCATGAGGTCAGGAGATCGAGACCATCCTGGATAACATGGTGAAACTCTGTCTCTACTAAAAACGTAAAAAAAAATTGGCCAAACCTGGTGGCAGGCACCTGTAGTCCCAGCTACTCAGGAGGCTGAGGCAGGAGAATGGCATGAACCCAGGAGGCGGAGCTTGCAGTGAGCCGAGATCACGCCATTGCACTCCAACCTGGGTGACAGAGCGAGACTCCGTCTCAAAATAAATAAATAAATAAATAAATAAATAAATAAATAAATAAGGTAATCACATGAGAAAATGACTAGTTCCCCACCATGAACAAGCTACTGTAATGTGGCAACTTTGATGAGGTGGCAGGGAGGTGTTGTTGCTGTGGTTTTCAACATTCGTGCTTTATGATTTAATGGGTAAAGGCTCCTGATACCTGCCTTGCATTCTTTGCCTCTTCTTTTCAAAATACTTTCGTCTTTGAGTCCTCCTTTGATGCTGGATACATTTTTCCAAAGTCCCTGCTGTTAGCAGGGTCTACATCTATTTTTTTTCACCATTTAGACTTAATTCTAGGTTAACTGAGAAACAGAATTGTCACATGTCTCATCATCCCTGGCTTTAAGGTTTGGAGTGAGCTCTGCAAATTGGAGGGCCATGGATTTCTTTTCTTTTCCGTATGCTCCATTTCGAAGTATTCTCTGCTAATGTCCTGCTGTAGTGTGCATTTGGTGTTCCTCTAAGTTTGCAGTCTCGCAGTGAACTCAATTTCTTTCTCTTTTTTCAGAGATGGCACCTCGCCATGTTTCCCGGTCTGGTCTTGAACTCCTGGGCTCAAGCAATCTTCTTGCCTTGGCCTCCCAAAGAGCTGGAATTATGGGATTACAAGCATGAGTTGCCATGCCTGGCTGATCCCAATTTCTTCTGACTGGGTTAGCAATTTTGGGACTCACTTCTTTCCTTTTCTTTTTTGGAGATGGAGTCTTGGAGTCTCGCTCTGTTGGCCAGCCAGGATGGAGTGCAGTGGTGTGATCTTGGCTCACTGCAACCTCCACCTCCCAAGTTCAAGCAGTTCTCCTACTTCAGCCTCCCAAGTAACTGGGACTGCAGGCGCTTGCTGCCATGCCTGGCTAATTTTATGTATGTTAGCAGAGATGGGGTTTCACCATGTTGCCTAGGCTGGTCTTGAACTCTTGAGCTCAGGAATCTGCCTGCCTCGGCCTCCGAAAGTACTGGGATTACAGGCCTGAGCCGCCGCGACTGGCCAGGACTCACTTCTATGATGACGAATTCAGGCAGAACCCTTTGAGTGTTTACTTCCCTGTCTATATTATATGACTCCTTTCAATAACTGGCTTTATTGAGATATCACTTATATACTGGGCAATCTGCCCATGTAAAGTGTACAATTAAATGGCTTTTAGTATATGTTCATAGAGTTATCACACAATCCATTTTAGAACGTTTTTATTTTCCCAAGGAGGAACTCTGCACCCCTTTGTCATTGTCCCATCAGCCCTTGGCAGACAGTAATCTACTTTCTATCTGTAAAGACCTGCCACTTCTGGGCATATCACAAAAGTAAAATAATAGAACGTATGGTCTTTTGGAACGAGTTTCCTTCACTTAGCATACTGTTTCCAGGGTTCATTCATGCTGAAGCATATATCAGTGGTTCATTTATTCTTCTTGACAAATGATATCCAACAAAATGTATACCACATTTTATTTTATTCATACTTCGGTTGGTGGACATTTGGGTTATTTCCACTTTTTGGATATTATGAATAATGCTGCTTTGAACATTCATGTACAAGCTTTTATGCAGGCATATGTTTTTATTTATCTCCAGTATACGCCTACAAATGGAATTACTGGGGTATATGGTAACCATTTGAGGAACGGCCAGTCTGTTCTCCAAAGTGACTGTACCAATTTACATTCTCATCAGTAGTGTATGAGAGTTACAATTCCTTCACATCTTTTTCTTTCTTTCTTTTCTTTCTTTCTTTTCTTTTCTTTTTTTTTTTTTTTTTTTGAGACGGAGTCCCGCTCTGTCGCCCAGACTAGAGTGCAGAGGCTGCGATCTCAGCTCACTGCAAGCTCCGCCTCCCAGGTTCACGCTGTTCTCCTGCCTCAGCCTCCCAGGTAGCTGGGACTATAGGCGCCTGCCGCCACGCCCGGCTAATTTTTTGTATTTTTAGTAGAGATGGGGTTTCACCGTGTTAGCCAGGATGGTCTCGATCTCCTGACCTCATGATTTGCCCACCTCGACCTCCCAAAGTGCTGGGATGACAGGCCTGAGCCACCACGCCTGGCCCCTTCACATCTTTTTCGATGCTTGTTATCACCTGTATTTTTGAGTCTAGATTTTCTGTTGGATGTGAAGTGCTATCTCATGTGGTTTAGATTTGCATGTTCCTGGTGGCTAATGATGTTGAACATATTTTTGTGTGCTTATTGCTCCATTTATATATGTTGGAGAAATGTCTATTCTAATCCTTTGTCCACTTTTCAGTTGTGTTATTTGTGTTTTTATTGTTGAGTTGATGGGATAATTTGCAAATATTTTCTCCCATTCTGTGCTTGTATTTTAACTTCCTTAATGTTGTCCTTTGAAATACAGAAATTTTAATTTTAGTGAAGTCCAATTAATCTGCTTTTGGTTTTGTTTCTTGTGCTTTTGGTGTCATCCTTAAGAAAATGTTGCTTAATCCAAGGTTATGAGGATTTAAGTCTATGTGTTCTTCTAAGAATTCCATAGTTTTAGCTCTTATGTTTAGGTCTTTAATTCATTTTTACTTGTCTTTCAGCTTTGCATGTGGCATGAGGTAGGGGTTCAGTTTAATTCTTTTGCATGTAGACATCCAGTTGTCCCAGCACCATTTGTTGAAAAGATTATTATTGGCCAGGTGCGGTGGCTCACGCCTGTAATCCCAGCACTTTGGGAGGCCGAGGCGGGTGGATCACAAGGTCAAGAGATCAAGATCATCCTGGCCAATGTGGTGAAACCCCATCTCTACTAAAAATACAAAAAATTAGCCGTGTGTCATGGCATGCGCCTATAGTTCCAACTACTTGGGAGTCTGAGACAGGAGAATCGCTTGAACCCAGGAAGCAGAGGTTGCAGTGAGCTGAGATTGCACCACTGCATTTCAGCCTGGCAACAGAGCAAGACTCTGTCTCAAAAAAAAAAAAAAAAAAATCTATCTATATATATATATATGTATGTGTGTGTGTGTATATAATTGTCATTCCCCACACCAAGTTGAAAAGATTATTCTCTCCCCGCTATTGGATGGTTTTGGGATCGTTAATGAAAATCAGTTGAATATATAGATATTTCAACTATATATTCATTTCTAGATTCTTAATTCTATTCCACTGATCCATATATCTATCCTTATGCCAATACTACTCTGTCTTGATTATTGTTAACTTCACATTAAGTTATGAAATTGGGAATTTTAAGTGCTACAGATTTGTTCTTCTTTTTCAAAATTTTTTCTTTTTTGCTATTTTGGGTCCATGAGTTTCTATATGAATTTTAGAATCAGCTTGTCAATTTTTGCAATTAAGTCAGCTGGGATTTTGACAGGAATTACTTTAATTTTGTAGATCAGTTTGGGTAATATTGCCATGTTAACATTATTAAGTCTTTGAATACATGAACATGGGATATGTTTTTGCATATATTTAGAGTTTCTTTAATTTCTTTCAGCAATGTTTTATGGTATTCAGAGCATAAGTTATGCACTTCTTTTGTCAAATTTACTCCTAGGTATTTTATTTCTTTTAATTATTTCGTAAATGAATTTGTTTTTCTAATTTATTATTATTATTTTTTGAGACAGAGTCTTACTCTGTTGCCCAAGGTGGAGTGCAGTGGTGCAACCTTGGCTCACTCTAACCTGTGCCTCCCGTGTTCAAGTGATTCTTGTGCCTCAGCCTTCCGAGTAGCGGGGACTACAGGCACGCACTACCATGCCCAGCTAATTTTTGTACTTTCAGTAGAGACAGGGTTTCACCATGTTGGCCAGGCTGATCTCGAACTCCTGACCTCAAGTGATCTGTCCACCTCAGCCTCCCAAAGTGCTGGGATTACAGGCATGAGCCACTGTGCCCAGCCTGTTTTTCTAATTTCATTTTTTTGATTTGCGCTGCTAATGTATAGAAATACAACTGATTTTTTGATATTGATCTTGTATCCTGAAACTTGGCTGAACTCATTTATTAGTTCTAATATTAATTTTTTTCTTAGACCCCTTAGGATTTTCTATAGACAGGATTAGATAATCTGCAAATAGTGATGGTTTTATTTTTCCCTTTACAATTTTGGTGGCTTTTGTTTCATTTTCTTGCCTAATTTCACTGGCTAGAACTTCCGGTACAATATTGAGTAGAGGTGGCAAGAACAGACATCTTGATCGCAGGGGAAAAGTAAGCAGTCTGTCTACTAAGTGTGATATTAGCTGTAAATTTTTCACAGATGCTTTTTATCAGACTTAGGAACGTCTATTGCTAGTTTTCAAAAGTGGTTTTTTAAATTATGAAAGAGTATTAAACTTTGCCAAGTGCTTTTTTGCATCTAGTAAGATTGTTGTGTGTTTTTTCATTTATTGTAATGGTGTGGTGTATTAAAATAATCTATTGTTAGATATTAAGCCAACCTTCCATCCCTGGGATAAATCCCACTTGATTATGGTGTAAAATCCTTTTTACACATTGCTAGATTCAATTTGGTAGTAATTTGTTCAGGATTTTTGCATCTGTACTCAGAAGAGATACTGGTCTATGGTTTTCTTGTGCTATCTTTGTTTTTGGTATTGGGCTATTATCAGGCTCATAGGAAGAGTTGGAAAGTGTTACCTTCTCTTCTATTTTTTGGAAGATTTTGTGAAGGATCAGTATAATTCTTCAGTAAACGTTTGGTAGAATTCCTCAGTGCTGCACTTTCCTTTGTGGGAATTTCTTTTCTTTTCCTTTTTATTTTTTGAGACAGGCCCTCACTCTGTTGCCCAGACTGGAGTGTAGTCTCACTGCAGCCTTGACCTCCTGGGCTCAAGCGATCTTCCCACCTCCATCTCCCAGAGTAGTTGGGCCTGCAGGCACACACCCCTGAACCTGGCTAGTTTTTTTTTTTGTTGTCGTTTCGTATTTGTAGAGATGGGGTTTCACCATGTTGCCCAGGCTAGTCTCAAATTTCTGAGCTCAAACTATCCACCCACCTCAGCCTCCCAAAGTGCTGGGATTACAAGCTTATATCATTGCACCTGGCCTAGATTTTTTCTTTTATTACTAATTCAATCTCTTTTCTATGACTATTTATATCTTCTGTGTTTTCCTGGAATCAGTTTTGGAGTTTGTGTCTTTCTAGGAATTTGTCCATTTCATCTAAGTTATCTAATTTGTTGGCATACAGATGTCCATAGTATTCCCTCACAATTCTTTTTTATTTCTGTAAGTTGGTGGCAATGGCCTCTCATTAATTTCTGATTTTAGTAATTTGACTCATCTGTCTTTTTTGGCAGTCAGCCTAGGTAAAGGTTGGCCGACTTTGTTGATCTTTTAGAAGAATCAACTTTTGGCTGGGCACAGTGGCTCACACCTGTAATCACAGCACTTTGGGAGGCCAAGGCAGGCGGACTGCCTGAGGTCAGGAGTTCGTGACCAGCCTGGCCAACATGGTGAAACCCTGTCTCTACTAAAAATACAAAAATTAGCTGGGCATGGTGGCACACACCTGTAATCCCAGCTCCTCGGGAGGTTGAGGCAGGAGAATTGCTTGAACCCAGGAGGTGGAGGGTGCAGTGAGCCGAGATTATGCCATTGCACTCCAGCCTGGGTGACAAGAGTGAGAATTCTCTCAAAAAAAAAAAAAAAAAAAAAAGGAAAAACAAACAGAAACAACAACAGCAACAAAAACCAACTTTCGATTTTGTTGATTTTCTCTATTGTTTTTCTAATTGCTGTTTCATTAAATTCCTCTCTAATTCTTCTGATTTACTTTCTTATGCTTGCTTTGGGTTTAGCTTGCTGTTCTTTCATAGTGTCTTACTGTGGAAGGTTAAGTTGTTGATTTGAAATCTTTTTTCTTTGTTATCATAAGTATTTGCAATTATAAATTTATCTGTAAGTACTGCTCTAGCTGCCTCCCATAAGTCTATGTCTGACTCTTTATTTTTAGTTTGTACAGTCGGCATTTGACTTATTTTTTATTGTGATGAAATATATATAACATAAAATTTACCATTTTAATTGTTACGTATGACTCTTGCATAAATGCTTCAATCCCAAACTTTCTGCAGAATTTTTAGAACAAAAAACAGAGAGACAAACCCACAGATAACTGTGATAAGTATGGAAAATGACAATTTTGTGTGGCAGAGAGACTTTCAGATTGAGTCAAGACTGGGCCAGTTTTTTTCTGGACAGCATTGGTCTCCATGACCCAACATGCATTTGAATGAGAATTACAGACTATAAATAGAATAGGCAGAAATTTAGAGAGCTGTGGGACTCTGCAGATGCTCAGTAGCTTATTCACTCCTCCACGACAAAGATTTCTTTCAAAAGAGAGTTAACAGATAAGTTACAAATCAAGGTTGAAAAGTCAACAAATCATTTTAGCATCCCAGCAAAGTCTCACACTCTGAGTCATGCATTGGAAACTGCTGACCAGGACTCAGGTTATAACTCCGCAAACAAGAAAGGCATTATTGCTGTTGAGTGACTCACCACGAAAAGCAGCAGAGCCCCTGACCGTGGGCTCAGCCCTTTGAGCTGAGGGCTCACACTCCTCAGATTGAGCTGTCCACTGCTGCAGACAAGGGGAATCAACAAGGCAATCTTAATGGAATCTCCAGAATTGTTAAAGGAAAGGCAATGAGTGCCACAGTGATGGAAAAACAGAACACTGGATTTATTTACTTGCTAGGCAACAGCCACGCCCAGCTAATTTTTAAACTTTTTGTAGAGATGGGGTCTTGCTATGTTACCTAGGCTCATCTCAATCTCCTGGCCTAAAGTGATCCTCCTGCTTCAGCCTCCTAAAGTGCTGGGATTACAGGTGTGAGCCACCATGCCCAGCCCTTAGCTGTTTATTAATTGCATAGAAATCCTTTCTATTCTCACTAAAATTTTTTAAAACAATGTTTTTTAGTGAGCACAATGTGACCGAATAAGCTTCATTATGTTCTCAAACCTTGGTTCAGCACTCTGAGATGCAGAAGGTAAAACGATGGTTCTCAGCTGGCAGGATTTTGTCTGCCACCACTCTGGGGACATTTGGCAATGTCTGGAGATGGTTTTGGTTATGACTTGCAGGGACTATGCCCTTGGAATCCTGTGGGTAGAGGCCAAGGATGTTCAGGATAAACTCCCACCACAAAGGATCACTGGGCTGGAAGCATCAGCAGTGCTGAGGTGGAGAAGCCCTTAGCTGGAAGAGCTGGCTCTGCAGCAGGCGGGCTGCCTGGCCCATAGCCACTGTTTTTTTGCTGGCAGAGCCTCGCCGTAGAAACTGACAAGGCCAGATTCCCTTTTGATTTCCCTTTCCCCTTCCTTCCTTACAGAAAGGACTCAGCCAATTCTGATCAGCAGGCAGCAGCCATTACCTTCCGAAGGTCAGCACAGTTAGGTGTGGTGACAGACACACTTGGAGGTGCCACAGCCTCCTGCGTGTCCTTGTACTCCTTGTCCATTTGGTCTTCTTCACTGTGGGGCATCTTCCTGGCCAACGATAGCTCCAGACCATCTTCAGGTGCTTGGCTGAAAACCCACAGAAGAAATAGCTTGCTGTAGATGTCTCCTCTGCCTTCAGGGACCAGCTTTGGCAACGCGACAAGCTTGATTTCTCAGACCGGCTAATTGGTGACTCCTCCGCTCTGCCAACTTCCCTCTGATACCTTCGCTTCTCTAGCTCCTCCCGCAACTGGCAAGGTCTCGTTCCTGTAATAGATCTCTCATCCCATGACCCATTCTGGTTCTGCCCACCTGACGAACCCTGGAGGATGCCCCTGAGTATTACCATCTGCTGCAGTGGGCAATGTTCTCTGTCCCTTGAGGTTATGAAATTTCCGTCTTATTCCACTTCAGAGAAGTAGAGTGTGTTCTAGCCCAGGAAGGACACTCACTCTGATTTTGGCAGGTTCTAAATCTGTCATAACCTCACACATCCAGTTATTCATGGACAAGGGAACATGAGCTCAATCTGACTTTATGTTCTGCTTTTGGAGAGAAAGTGGGTGACCTGATGTGTTTCTGAGAAACGAGTCTAGGGAGGTGTGTGCCCCACTCTCTGCTCGCTGCAGATGTCCCCATTGCAAGCACATTTGTATCCCAGTGCTTGTCTTCACCTTTATGACGTCCTCCCAGGTGAGAAATCACCCAAGTGGTCATGGCCACCTCCCACTATTTCAGTGTTGGGGGTTTTGGAAATGATTTACTGACATTGTATCAGAGCACAGTAACATTTAATCAGGGGCTGGCTTTCTCAAGGACAAATATTTTCTGCCATCAGTTCCTAAGCAGAAGAGGCCAACAGCATCTGAGGATCCCTTTGTCTGGGTTTCTGGCAGTTACCTCCCTTCCCAGGGTGAACAGTGACTCCGTTGCGCAAGGATTGACTTATCTTCCTGCCCTGTGTTTCTGACATTGTGAACAAAGTTTCTGGGGAAGTAAACTTTATGTTTAAACCATGTTTATGTTAAGCTTTATCTGTTCGAAAATCAAGTATATATAGCTGATCATAAAATAATGACTTATTATAGAAAATGCGAACAAATATAGAAATGTTTTCAGTGGAACATAAGTCACTCTAGATCTCTCAACCCAGAAATACTGCTGTCACTATCTTGAGCATTTCAGTCTCATCTCTGGAATATATTTATATATATTCATGTCTTACAAAATTAGGGTCAAATTATATCTACCGAGGAGGCAGCAAACTTTAAAAATAAAATAACCCCTGACTCACAGACTGAGGGAATAATATGCTTTGAAGAAGTGAGAGAAAAAAAATTATGTTGGTGTCAGGGTTGTTTTTCAGATCATTCTGAAGATGGTGGCGGGAGCATCCTATCAGCGTCTTGCTTCTCTAAAGTCCTGGATGTGGTGACGGATTATTGGCACAATAATGCTGTGTAACAGACAACTTCACAGTGTCAGTGTCTTGTAGCACTTCACGCAAGGCTGTGCAGGCCACTGGGCTCAGCTGCACTGGGCTCTAAGCGGCAGGGTGGCCTCCGACGTGCCCCGCAGGCTCCTTCTCCTTTGATCAGCAGCACCTGGACGTGTTCTCCTGGTGAAGGGCCAGAGCCCAGGAGCAGAGCCAACTGTACGCACAAGCATATTGCAGGCCTTTGCCCACACCTCACTGCTAATGATCCATTGGCCAAAGCAACAGTCACGGCGTGAGGAAACGCCCCTCATCTACAGCAGGTACGAGGGGAGGAGAAAACCATCCCGATGGCCACACAGGATGAGCTTGTTTTCCATCCCCGTGAAGAGCTACGGCTTTGGCAAGAGTTGCAGGAGCTGGTTTGGGCTTGGAATGAGCTGCAAAGAGGGCTTGCTTTAGCACCAGGCAGTTTCTCTTTCTTTCTGTCCTTGAAGGCAGAACCAGCTCCTCTTTTTCTGTGTCTGTATCTCTGGCTCCTGCACAGGGGGTTTGGCTCGCCGTGAGGACACATTTGGTGTCAAATAGATTTATGTTCTGGAGACCTTTTTCTTCCAGGGCAGCCTTACCTCATCAGAATGCGGAAGGGACCTGGCTCAAGAGGTCCCAGTATCGACGACAGCAGCCAATATTTTAGACAAATCTTTTCCTTGCCTCAGCAGTGGCGGCTCCATCCTGATTTTATAAGACAGGAGCAGGTCTGCAATTAATGCCCGTAAATCACAGGTGGCTGGAGCAGACGCCTCAGTTTCGATTCCTGGATAGGCTGTGGTCTCACATCATCAACAGCGCATGGCCGGGGCTCAAATGACCAGTCTGAGATGACCCGAACTCACAGGGAGAGGCCTGCATGGGGTCTGCTTCCATGGACGCCCTAGGTGTGCTGTGGCTGCGCCCTGGGGAGCCTTCTCTCTCACTATTCCTTGACAGGAGAATGGGTTGTCATGGCCCAGTCCTGTCACACTTCCAAGCTCCTCTGTGTCCTCTGTGTCCCCTGTCCCATGGACGGGATGCACATCCTGCCCTACAGTGCAGGGCTCCTGAGCACACTATGGACGAGGCTGGGTGACTCAGGCTCACGGGAGCCCCAGCATGGCCCCTGTGATATTGTGAACCCCATTTCCCGGCACATGACTCCTGAAATCCTTAGCAACTCCACAGTGATGCCTTTTTGTACAGGAATGAATTACCTGCTGGCTGGCAGCCCCTAGGGAGGGTGGAGCAGCTTACGAGAAACATCTAGGCAGGATTAGAGGTCAGGACTTTCAACTCCACCCCCCAGCCTGGAGGTTGCCAGTGGTTTAATCAGTCGTGAAGCTTCCATAAAAACCCCGAAGAACTGGATGCCAGGAGCTCTTGGATGGCTGAACACGGGTTGCTTCTTGGAGGGCGGTCCCTGGGGAGGGCATCGAAGCTTCGTGCTCCTTCTCCCGTACCTCACCCTCTGCATCTCTTCATTTGTGTCCTTCGTAATCAACCACTAAAGGTAAGTGTTTCCCAGAGTTACGAGAGCTACTCTAGCAAATTCATCAAACCAAAAGGAGCCATGGGGACCCCAATTTGAAGCCAGCCAGTCAGGAGTTCTGGAGGCCCCGCACTTGTTCCTGGTATCCAGCGGGGCTGGGGAAGGGGGTAGTCTTGGGCACGGAGCCCTCACCCTCGGATCTGATGCTACCTCCAGGTGGACAGTATCAGAACTGAAGTCGGGGACACCCAACTGGTGTCCGCTGCAGAACCGATTGCTTGTGTATTGTTGGGGAGAAATACCCACACATTTGGCCATAGAAGTCTTCTGTGTTGATTGTTGTAGGGTGAGAGAATAGAAAAAGCATTTTGGGCTTGTATGGGAGCTTTTTTCTATTTTTTACAGCCCCAAACAGGAGTGGGGGTTGTAGGGAAGAGGTGGGCGGAGCCTGCTGCAAGTTGCAGGGCTATGTCCCAGCAGTGCTGGGAGGGGATTGTGTGCACTTGTCCTGTGAGGGGGTCCTGGCACAGGAGCCAGCACCAAAGGGTGACAATTCTTACCCTTTACCCCACAGGGCAGGGATGCTCTAAGTTTGTCTGGCAAACCAGCTAATCCTCCTGCACACTGAACCTTAGGGTCTCCGCCACCCTCCCCTACAGCAGGCAGTTGGCATCTGGTGCACATGAAGGGGCATCTGAAGACCTCATCTCCGGGGCATCCTCAGCCACCGCACCAGAAGTGCCAGGTGTGGCCAGCTTGGTGTGGCTGCCAGTGGAAAGTCACAGCCCCACCACTGGCAGAACCCAGGTAAGACCCGGAGCAGTGAGCCCCTCATGAAACCCCCACCCCATTTTCTTTTTTTTTTGAGATGAAGTCTCCACCCAGGCTGGAGTGCAGAGGCACGATCTCAACTCACTGCAAACTCCGCCTCCCGGGTTCAAGCGAGTCTCTTGCCTCAGCCTCCCGAGTAGCTGGGATTACAGGCACCCGTCATCAAGCCCAGCTAATTTTTGTATTTTTAGTAGAGATGGAGTTTCACCATTTTGGTCAGGCTGGTGTTGAACTTCTGAGCTCAGGTGATCCTCCCACGTCGGCCTCCCAAAGTACTGGGATTACAGGCGTGAGCCACCGCGCCCAACCCCTCACCCCATTTAACAAAACTTATGTGTGTGGACACTAAAATAGTTTCCTTCTGACATTTCTGATTGCAAAATTGTGCACAAACTGAAGCTGATCTTTTCCCTCCCCACCCTTCTCTTTTTGTCCCTGCTTTCCTGGTTTCTATTGGGCCTTTTTAAAAACACTGAAGATTCCACTCCATGTCATACCAACAACATTTCAATGTCCCCCCAACATCAAATGCAATTTTATATTCCTATAAGTTGAATTATGATGGATTATTTGACATAAAATACACCTTATAGATCTATGAATGTTTTTTTTAATTTTTTTAAATTTATTTATTATTATACTTTAAGTTGTAGGGTACATGTGCATAACGTGCAGGTTTGTTACATATGTATACTTGTGCCATGTTGGTGTGCTGCACCCATCAACTCGTCATTTACATCAGGTATAACTCCCAATGCAATCCCTCCCCCTTCCCCCCTCCCCATGATAGGCCCTGGTGTGTGATATTCCCCTTCCTGAGTCCAAGTGATCTCATTGTTCAGTTCCCACCTATGAGTGAGAACATGCGGTGTTTGGTTTTCTGTTCTTGTGATAGTTTGCTAAGAATGATGGTTTCCAGCTGCATCCATGTCCCTACAAAGGACACGAACTCATCCTTTTTTATGGCTGCATAGTATTCCATGGTGTATATGTGCCACATTTTCTTAATCCAATCTGTCACTGATGGACATTTGGGTTGATTCCAAGTCTTTGCTATTGTGAATAGTGCTGCAATAAACATACGTGTGCATGTGTCTTTATAGCAGCATAATTTATAATCCTTTGGGTATATACCCAGTAATGGGATGGCTGGGTCATATGGTACATCTAGTTCTAGATCCTTGAGGAATCGCCATACTGTTTTCCATAATGGTTGAACTAGTTTACAATCCCACCAACAGTGTAAAAGTGTTCCTATTTCTCCACATCCTCTCCAGCACCTGTTGTTTCCTGACTTTTTAATGATCGCCATTCTAACTGGTGTGAGATGGTATCTCATTGTGGTTTTGATTTGCATTTCTCTGATGGCCAGTGATGATGAGCATTTTTTCATGTGTCTGTTGGCTGTATGAATGTCTTCTTTTGAGAAATGTCTGTTCATATCCTTTGCCCACTTTTTGATGGGGTTGTTTGTTTTTTTCTTGTAAATTTGTTTGAGTTCTTTGTAGGTTCTGGATATTAGCCCTTTGTCAGATGAGTAGATTGCAAAAATTTTCTCCCATTCTGTAGGTTGCCTGTTCACTCTGATGGTAGTTTCTTTTGCTGTGCAGAAGCTCTTTAGTTTAATTAGATCCCATTTGTCAATTTTGGCTTTTGCTGCTGTTGCTTTTGGTGTTTTAGACATGAAGTCTTTGCCCATGCCTATGTCCTGAATGGTACTACCTAGGTTTTCCTCTAGGATTTTTATGGTATTAGGTCTAACATTTAAGTCTCTAATCCATCTTGAATTAATTTTCGTATAAGGAGTAAGGAAAGGATCCAGTTTCAGCTTTCTACTTATGGCTAGCCAATTTTCCCAGCACCATTTATTAAATAGGGAATCCTTTCCCCATTTCTTGTTTCTCTCAGGTTTGTCAAAGATCAGATGACTGTAGATGTGTGGTATTATTTCTGAGGACTCTGTTCTGTTCCATTGGTCTATATCTCTGTTTTGGTACCAGTACCATGCTGTTTTGGTTACTGTAGCCTTGTAGTATAGTTTGAAGTCAGGTAGCGTGATGCCTCCAGCTTTGTTCTTTTGACTTAAGATTGTCTTGGAGATGCGGGCTCTTTTTTGGTTCCATATGAACTTTAAAGCAGTTTTTTCCAATTCTGTGAAGAAACTCATTGGTAGCTTGATGGGGATGTCATTGAATCTATAAATTACCTTGGGCAGTATGGCCATTTTCACGATATTGATTCTTCCTATCCATGAGCATGGTATGTTCTTCCATTTGTTTGTGTCCTCTTTTATTTCACTGAGCAGTGGTTTGTAGTTCTCCTTGAAGAGGTCCTTTACATCCCTTGTAAGTTGGATTCCTAGGTAGATCTATGAATGTTGATGTTGATTTTGTTTTCTTTCGAAAGTTGGCATCAATACTTCCTCCAACCCCTCCCTTTCTCTCAAGCCTCGGGGACCTTGGAAAGCTGGCACATGTGTTTATTCAGCCTTTTGGGCAATTCAGTGGGACCTGAAACATGCTGTCATCCTGCCCTAGAGAAGGCTGACAGTTGGCGGTTCCAGTCTCTGCACTTCCGCAGGATCCTGGGGCACCCTGAAGGCAGTTTTCTGAAGAACTTACTCCCACGGGAGTTTGGAGTGGAAATGGTCCTCCAACTAAAAGTTTACTCATTCTGCAATCACAGTTCATTCATGCTGGATGCAATCCTAATGCCAACGTTTGTTTCCTCCCTGACGTCGCACCTGAATCAGGGTCAGGCCAGACCTCTGAAGCCTCATCCTCGTGCAACTTGTCTCACGGTGGCGAGTGGCCGGTCTCTCTGCAGTACTGTCCAAAATCACCTGTACCCCCTGCAAGACTAGGCTTCTGGGAAGAAACCAGGTGGGAAACCTGGCATAAAACCAACAAGTAGAGGCAGCAGAGGGAGGATCCAGCCATGGGCTGAGACTTGCCAGGCACCTTTGCAGCTTGCTCTTGGGACCTGCCCAGGCTGGAGTGCAGTGGTGGGATCTCGGCTCACTGCATCCTCTGCCTCCTGGGTTCAAGCAATTCTCCCTGCCTCAGCCTCCCAAGTAGCTGGGATTATAGGTGCCTGCCACCACGCCTAGCTAATTTTTGCATTTTTTGTAGAGACGGGATTTCGCCATGTTGGCCAGGCTGATCTTGAACTCCTGACCTCAGGTGATCCACCTGCCTCAGCTTCCCAAAGTGCTGGGATTACAGGCGTGAACCACCATGCCTGGCCTCTGTTAACCTGATTCTTTATCATTTTAGTAAACAGGTTATAAGACATTTCTGTATTTGAAAATGAAAGAAACATTGATTGACTCCAGTATTCTGAGGAAAAAACTCCAGGAGTTTCTAGTTACAATGTAAAAGACAAAAACATCTAGCATAAAAAAGGAGCTGGCTTTCTACCCCTAGACAAGTCGATTCACTTCCCTCTGCTCCTTTCTGTTAAGTGAAACTAAAAACCCTGGAAATAATTCAATGGAAAATCATAAGGACCCTTGGAAAAGTAAAAAAGAGGCAGGCAGCCTGGCTGGAGAACTCAGGACTTGAGGACTGAGGTGGTGGTGAATCTCTGGGTTTTGTTTTTATCTTTGCTGTATTCTGGACTGGGTGCTGGAGGAGCCTGCAACCCAGACCCACCATAAGGCACAGATGGAAAATAAAACTTGAAGAAACGCCTTATTTCTCTAGCAGAGACAGGAAAATGGGCAGCCCACAGGACAGAAATCTTTTTTGGTAATACCCACTTTACCTTCAGCTAAGTGAACACCGCAGCAACTCCAGCACTGCAGTGAAGTCTCAAAGAGAGTCTAGACTCCCATGTCCCGCCCAGCAGCAGCAGGCAGCCTGGGCTGGTGCCATCGGCAGAGGCCAGGTAGGGGGTGTGGACTCCCACTCCCACCCACCAGGGCCAGGGGACTGTTGGCAGCAAGTTCCTTCCCTACTGGCATGGTGTCCGCAGAGATGGAGTGGGGAGTCTGGACTTCTGTCCCCACCCCCAGCTAGACATGGGGAAGAGGATCTCAGATAGGAAAAAACTGGAGAAAATGATTCTTTAAGCCTGCATAGAAGGTCTGGAGCAGACAGCTGATCAACCCAAAGGTAAAACTGACCGATTCAACACGTCAAAAGATTAGAACTGGACCAGTAGGAAAGTTTCACACATGCAAATGTGCATACACATTGCAGAGTGCCCCCCAAGTAGCACACTAACAAACTCGACTACAATAGCACTACAGTGGCTCTGAAAACTCGTCATTGGAACCACAGCCTAAGGACTTGCATCCTAAATCTGAATGGGGAGACTGCCTGCTAAAATGGAAGCTTTAAAGAAGACAGACTCTGAGTCTTCTAACATAGTACCCGAAATATCCAAGATACAATCAAAGACCACTTGTCATGCCAAGAACCCAGAAAATAACAACTTGAATGACAACAGACAACAAACAAAAGCACACACGAAGATGATTCAGCGGTTGAAATTCGCTGATGAAGATTTCAAAGCAGTCATCACAAAAAGTTTCAACAAGCAATTATAAATACTCCTGAAACAAGTAAAAATAGAAAGTCTCAGCAAAGAAATAGAAGATGCAAAAAAAGAACTAAATGAAAATTATAGAACTAAAAATACAGGAACTGAAATAAACAATTTGCTGAATGAGCTCTGTACTAGCTTAGAGATGATAGAGAATAAAATTAGTGAATGTGAGAAGAGAGAAATAAAATTTAATCTAAATAATACAAAGAGGGCCGGCTCCGTGGCTTACGCCTGTAATCCCAGCATTTTGAGAGGCCAAGGCGGGGGATCACCTGAAGTCAGGAGTTCGAGATCAGCCTGGCCAACATGGTGAAACCCTGTCTCTACTAAAAATACAAAAATTATCCGGGCCTGGTGGCGGGCACCTGTAATCTCAACTACTCGGGAGGCTGAGGCAGGAGAACCACTTGAACCTGGGAGGTGGAGGTTGCAGTGAGCCGAGATCATGTCACCGCACTCCAGCCTGGATGACAGAGCAAGACTGTGTCTCAAAAAATAAGTAAATAAATAAATAAACAGAGAAAATAGCCTGGGAAATAAATGAACAAAGTCTCATAACCTGCAGGACAATGACAAAAGAACTAGCCTTTATGTCATCGGAGTTCCAGGGTAGGAGAAAATTTGTGAAGCTGAAAAGGTGCCGAAGAAATAATGGCTGAAAATTCCCCAACGTTGGTGAAAGGCATAAACTTATAGATTCAAAAAGCTAAGTGAACCTCAAACAGAATAAAACCAAAAGAATCCACATCAAGGTACATTATAATAAAACTTCTGAAAACTAAAGACAAAAATCCCCAAGAAACACACAATTGAAAGAAGCTAGAAAGGAACAATGAATTAGTTACAGGGGATCAATGATTTGAATGACAGAGGATTCATCCTCTGAAACCATGGAGACTAGGAGGAAGTAGCCCAGCATTTTTCAAGTGCTAAAAAATAAAGAATTGTAAACCCTGCGTCCTATAACTAGTGAAAGTACCATTTACTTCTGAAGGATAAAGACATTCACAGACAAAGGAATAGAATTTGTTGCCATCAGATTTGCTCTTTTTAAAATTTTTATTTATTTATTTTAATTTTTGAGACAGGGTCTCACTGTGTCACCCGGGCTGGAGTGCAGTGGCATGCCCTCGACTCACTGCAACCTCTCCCTCCTGGGTTCAAGAATTCTGCTGCCTCAGCCTCCAGAGTAGCTGGGATCACGGGTGTGCCCCACCATGCCCCGCTAATTTGTGTATTTTTAGTAGAGATGGGGTTTCACCATGTTGGCCAGGCTGGTCTCGAATTCCTGGCCTCAAGTGATCCATCTGTCTTGGCCTCCCAA
The DNA here is from genome assembly GCF_003255815.1 of Theropithecus gelada. Classification (NCBI taxonomy): domain Eukaryota; kingdom Metazoa; phylum Chordata; class Mammalia; order Primates; family Cercopithecidae; genus Theropithecus; species Theropithecus gelada. Next base: position 7,002,493 of record NC_037674.1, read on the forward strand.
AGTGCTGGGATTACAGGCATGAGCCACCACACCCAACCAAATCTACTCTTAAAGAACAGCTAAAGAAACAAAATGGAAATGGTAGCAGATGGAGATGACAGAAAGAGGAAAGGAGCTACAGAATGAAAGAAAAAAACAATAGAATAAGTAAAGAGAAGGGCAAACATAATAGACTATCCTTCTCCTTATAAAATTATATTTGATGGTTAAAACAAACGTTATAATGCCATCTGATATGGTACTCAGTGTATATAGAAGAAGTACTTAAAACAATGATATTTAAAAATTGGAGAGCGCAAAGGAAAATAAAAGGAAGTAAAGTTTCTACACTTCACTGTGGTAAATGTCAATACCAGTAGACTGTGACATGCTTCATATGTATTTTGTATACCTAGAGCCACCACTAAGAAAATTATTCAAAGGAATAAACTAAAAAACTATGAACAAATCAAAATGAAACGCTAAATAACACTCAGGTAATCCACAAGAAATCAAGGAAAGGTATGCAGAGGAACAAGAACTGGAGAAAACACACAGAAGATCAGTAATAAAATGGAAGACTTAAGCCCTAATCTATTAATAATTATTTTTAATATAAATGGTCTCTATAAAATACAGTTAGTGACCAACTGAAAAACAGAGATTGGAAGAATGGATTAAAAAATGACCCATTTATGTGAAGCCCATAAGAAACTCACTATAATGAAATAAGTAGATTGAATATAAAAGGATGGAAAAGATACGCTATGCCAACTGGAGTGGCTTCGTAACAGATATAGTAGACTTCCAAGAGAAAATTACCAGGGACATTATATAATGATAAAAGATGCAACCTGGCCGGGAACAGTGGCTTACACATATAATCACAGCACTTTGGGAGGCTAAGGCGGGTAGATCACTTGAGGTCAGGAGTTCGAGACCAGCATGGCCAACATGGTGAAACCCTGTCTCTACTAAAATTACAAAAATTAGCTGGGTGTGTTGGCGCCTACTTGTAATCTCAGCTACTCAGGTGGCTGAGGCAGGAGAATCACTTGAACCCAGGAGATGGAGGTTGCAGTGAGCTGAGATGGTGCCACTGCACTCCAGCCTGGGTGACAGAGTGAGGATCTGTCTTAAATAAATAAATAAATAAATAAATAAATAAATAAATAAAAGATGCAACCCTCCAAAACCACACAGTGATCTTAAATGTGCATGTACCAAACACCAAAGGACAGAACATCGAAATGCATGAAGTAAAAACAGAACTGAGAAAAGAACTAGACAAATCCCCAATTATGGCTGGGTACTTGAATTCCCCTCTGTCAGCAATTGATAGAAATATTAGATAGAAAATCAGCAAAGATACAAATGAACTAAACATCACCATCAACCAACATGATCTAATGAACATTGATAGAATATTCTAAATGACAACGGCATAATATACATGCTTTTCAAGCACCATGGAACATTTAAGATAGATGAAAACCTGGATCATAAAACAAACCTTCACAAATTTAAAGAGTAAAGTCACATAGAATAATTTCCTGAATATGTAAAGAACTCCTACAACTCAACAACAATAGTAACAACCACAAGCAGCTCAATTGAAAAATGGGCAAAGGACATGAATAGACATTTCTCCCAAGGAGCTGCACAAATGGCCAATAAACACATCAAAGATGTTAAACATTATTACTAGAGAAATGCAAGTCAAAATGTGGTATTACTTCATACCCATTAGGATGACTAACTATTACCCTCCCAAATTGAAAATGACAAGTGTTGGTGAGGATGTGAAGAAATTTAACCCTTGTGCACTGCTGGTGGGGATGTAAAATGATGCAGTCACTGTGGAAAACTGTTTGAGTTTTGCAAAAAGTTAAACTTAGAATTACCTTACAATACAGTCATTTAACTTCTGGGTATATGCTTACATGGAATTGAAAGCAGAGAATAAATAGAGAGTTGTTCATTGCTGTTCACAGCAGCATTATTCACAATAAGTGAAAAGAGCCCAAGAGGCCACCAATGGATGGATGAATAAACAAAAGGTGGCACATACATACGATGAACTGAATTATTACTCAGTCTTCAAAAGGAAGGAAACTCTGACATAAGCTACAACATGTGACGAACCTTGGAAACATTGTGCTAAGTGAAATAAGCCAGACTCAAAGAGGCAAACTGTATGATTTCACTTGTATGAAGCACCCAGGACTGGCAAAGGTATAGACAGAGAGTAGAATAGAGGTTACCAGGAACTAGCAAAAGGGGGAATAAGGACTTACTATTTATTTTTTATTTATTTATTTATTTATTTATTTTTTGAGACGGAGTCTCGCTGTGTCGCCCAGGCTGGAGTGCAGTGGCACGATCTCGGCTCACTGCAAGCTCCGCCTCCCGGGTTCACGCCATTCTCCCGCCTCAGCCTCTGAGTAGCTGGGACTACAGGCGCCCACCACCTCGCCCGGCTAGTTTTTTGTATTTTTAGTAGAGACGGGGTTTCACCATGTTAGCCAGGATGGTCTCGATCTCCTGACCTCGTGATCCACCCACCTCGATTTAATGGATACAGTTTCGGTTTGGGATAATGAAAAAATTCTGGAGATGGATAGTGGTAATGGTAACACATGACTTTTTATTTATTTTTGAGACGGAGTCTCCCTCTGTTGCCCAAGCTGGAGTGCAGTGGTGCCATCTCGGCTCACTGCAAGCTTGGCCTCCCAGGTTCACGCCATTCTCCTGCCTCAGCCTCCTGAGTAGCTGGGACTACAGGCACCTGCCACCGTGCCTGGCTAATTTTTTGTGTGTTTTTAGTAGAGACAGGGTTTCACTGTGTTAGCCAGGATGGTCTTGATCTCCTGACCTTGTGATCCACCTGCCTCGGCCTCCCAAAGTGCTGGGATTACAGGCGTGAGCCACCGCACCCGGCCTAACATGACATTTTGAATGCACTAATACCACTGAATTGTATACTTTAAAATGGTTTAAAAGGTCAATTTAAAAAAAATAAAAGTACACATAGCTGCATGAAAACACATCATATCGAAATTTGTGAAATGCAGCTAAAGCAGTGCACAGAGGGAAATTTACAGCACCAAATGCTTATGTTAGAAAAGAAGAAAGATCCTAAGGTCAAAAATTTAAGCACCCACCTCAGGAAACCAGAAAAAGAAGGAAAAAATAAACACAAAACAAGCAGAAAAAAAATAAAGAAAGAACAAGAGAAGAGCAGAAAGAAACTAAAAATGTAGTAATAGAGAAAATTAATGAAATAAAAAGCTGACTGTTTGAAAATATCAGTAAAGGCCGGGCGTGGTGGCTCAAGCCTGTAATCCCAGCACTTTGGGAGGCCGAGGCGGGTGGATCATGAGGTCAGGAGATGGAGATCATCCTGGCTAACATGGTGAAACCCCGTCTCTACTAAAAATACAAAAAAAATTAGTTGGGCGTGGTGGCGGGTGCCTATAGTCCCAGCTACTCGGGAGGCTGAGCAGGAGAATGGTGTGAACCCGGGAGGCAGAGCTTGCAGTGAGCCAAGATTGCGCCACTGCACTCCAGCCTGGGCGACAGAGCGAGACTCCGTCAAAAAAAAGGAAAAGAAAAGAAAAGAAAATATCAGTAAAAATGACAAACTTATTGCAAGACTGGCAACAATAAAGAGAGTGAAGACACAAAGTAACAGTATTAGAAATGAAAAAGGGAGTATCAGTATGGCATCTGCATTCACTAAAAGGATAATAGGAAGTACTACAGACATCTCTATGCACTTAAATTTAACAACTTAGATAAAATGGACACATTCCTTGAAAATCACAAATTACCAAATTCAACTAATATGAAACAGATAATTTGAGTATCTTATAACTATTAAAAATTGAATTAATGAATTAAAAGCTTCTGAAAAAATTCCAGATCCTGATGGTTTCACTGGAGATTCTACCAAATGTTTAAATAAGAACAAGCACTAATTGTACAAGTATTGTCCAGAAAACTGAAGAGGAAGGAACACTTCCTATCTATTTTATGAGATCAGTATTACCCTAATTCTAAAACAAAACCCACACAAAGATGAAAGAAAAGGAGAAAGATGAAAGAAAAGAAGAAAGAAAGAAAAGAAAGAAAGAGAAAAGGAAGGAAGAGGAAGGAAGAAAAGAAGGAAGAAAGGAAAAGGAAGGAAGGAAAAAGAGAAAGAAGAAAGAGAAAACTACAGACCATTATATTTCATGAAATTAGATACAGAAATCTTTTACAAAATATTGGCAGATCAAACCTAGCAATGTATGGAAAAAATAATACACCATGAGCAATGTATGCAGCTATGCAAGGCTGGTTCAACACTAAATCAATCAATCTAATCCACCATATCAACAGAAGAAAAATCATATGATCATAACAATTGATTTGATCATACTAAAATTGACGTGAGCATTTTTAATATGGTTAAAGTTTGATATCAAAATTAATATGATCATTGACAAAATTCAACATCATTTTATGATAAAAACCCTCAGCAAACTAGGTATGAAGGGAAACCTCCTAAACTTGATAAGGTCATCTACAGAACAACCTACAGTTGACATCATCTCAATGGTGAAAGCTCATTTTTTTCTTACAAGATATGGAACAAGATAAGGATGCTTCTTCTCAAGTTTTTAGTCAGTAAAATAAGGCAAGAAAAGAAAATAAAAAGCATACAGCTGAAAAAGGAAGAAATAGATCTGTCCATATTTTCAGATGACCTGATTATTTAAGCAAAATATGCTAAGTAAGATATTGTATTAGTCTATTCTTACGCTGCTAATAAAGACATACCCAAAACTGGGTAATTTATAAAGGAAAAAGGTTTAATGGACTCACAGTTCCGCAGGGCTGGGAGGCCTCCCAATTGTGGCAGACGGCAAATGATGAGCGAAGTCACATCTTACATGGAGGCAGGCAAGACAGATTGTGCAGGGGAACTCCCATTTATAAAACCATCAGATCTCATGAGACTTATTCACTAACACAAGAACAGTAAGGGAGAGTCTGCCCCCATGATTCAATTATCTCCACTTGGCCCTGCCCTTGACATGTGGGGATTATTACAATTCAAGGTGAGATTTGGGTGGGTATGCAGCCAAACCATATCAGAAATCTAGAAAAGCTCCGAGAACTAAGTGGGTACAGCAAAGTCCAAGATACAAGATCAACACAGAAAAATCAATTGTACTTTTATGTACTAGCAACAACATGAAGAAACCAAATTTTAAAACAAAATATTTATAATTACTCAAAAAAGATAAATATTTAGATATAAGTCTAATAAAACTTGTTCAGGTCTGTCTGCTGAAAACTGCAAACTGCTAATTAAAAAAATCAAAGAAGATGTAAACAAATGGAGACATGCCATGTTCATGGATAGACTCAACATAGTAAAAATGTCAACTCTCCCAAATTACTCGGTAGTTTTAAAGTAATTTATATCAAAATCCCATCAAGGCTTTTTGTATACATAGACAAGCATATTTTAAATTTTATATGGAAAGGGAAGGCACTAGATAGAATAACCAATCTTCCAAAAGATGAATGAAATGAGAGGAATCGCTTTTCTCAATATTAAGGCTTACTGTAGAGCTATGCATGATATTGGCAGAGAGACTATGGAACAAAATAGAGAACCCAGAAATAGGTCCACACAAATATGCCCCAATGATTGTTTACAAATGTGCAAAAGCAATTTAAGGAAAGATAACCTTTCCAACAATGATACAGGAGCAATTGAATACCTATGGGCAAAACCAAAACAAAACAAAACACCTCGACCTAAACCTCACACTTTACACAAAAATTCACTCAAAATGGATCACAGATTTAAATGTAAAGCATAAAACTGTAAAACTTTTAGAAGAACACCTAGGAGAAAATCTTCTAGATCTAGGGTGAAGCAAGCGTTCTTAGACTTGGCACCCCAACCACAACACCTAAATGAAAAAACAATACATTAAACTTCGTCAAAATTAAAACTTTTTTTTTTTTTGGAGCCATAGTTTCACTCTGTCACCTAAGCTTTAGTGCAGTGCATTTAGGCAGTGGTACAATCTTAGCTCAGTGAAACCTTCGCCTCCTGGGCTCAAGCAGTTCTCCTGCCTCAGCCTCCTGAATAGCTGGGATTACAGGCACACGCCACCATGCCTGGCTAGTTTTTTATTTTTCATTTTTTTTGTATTTTTAGTAGAGATAGGGTGTTGCCGTGTTGACCAGGCTGGTCTCCATCTCCTGACCTCAGGTAATCCACCTGCCTCGGCCTCCCAAAGTGCTGGATTATAGGCGTGAGCCACCATGTCTGGCCAAAATTAACTTTTTGTGGCTTCAGAGACCCTGGTAAGAGGATGGAGAGACATGCTACAAATGGAGAGAAAAATATTTGCAAACCACACATCTGACAAAGGACTTGTATCTAGAATACGTAAAGAATACTTGAAACTCAACAGTAAAACAATGATAAAAACGAAACCAAAGAATCCAATTAGAAAATGCACAAAAGACATGAACTTTACATTTCACTGAAGAGGAGATGCAGATGGCAAATAAGCACATGAAAATATACTCAACATCATTGCTATTAAGGAAATGCAAGTTTAAACTACAATGAGATAATATTACATAGCTATTAGAATGGCTAAAATAGGGGCCAGGCCTGGTGGCTCACATCTATATTCTAAGTTTTGGAGGCCGAGGCGGGTTGATCATATAGGTCACGAGTTCGAGCCCAGCCTGGTCAACATGGCGAAACCCTGTCTCTACTAAAATGTAAAAAAATTAGCCAAGTGTGGTGCCACATGCCTGTAATTCCAGCTCCTTGGGAGGCTGAGGCAGGACAATCACTTGAACAAGGGAGGAGGAGGTTGCAGTGAGTGGAGATCGTGCCACTGTACTCCAGCCTGGGTACAGATCAAAAAATAAGAAAAAAAAATTTTTTTAAATAGCTAAAATATAAAAATAGGCATAACATGAAATCTTGGCAAGGATATTGAGAAACTGGAATTCTCACACATAGCTAGTGGAAGTGAAAAAATGGTATAACCACTCTGGAAAATAAGTTTCAAAAACTAGGTATGTACAACCAGGTGTGGCCGCTCATGCCTATAATCCCGGCACTTTGGGAGGCTGAGGTGGGTGGATCACTTGAGGTCAGGAGTTCAAGACCAGCCTGGCCGACATGGCAAAACCCTGTCTCCACTAAAAATACAAAAATTAGCCGGGCATGGTGGCAAGTACATGTAGTCCCAGCTACTCGGGAGGCTGAGGCAGGAGAACTGCTCGAGCCTGGGAGGCAGAGGTTGCAGTGAGCCGAGATGGTGCCACTGCACTCCAGCCTGACTGACAGAGCCAGCCTCCATCTCAAAAAGAGAACAACAACAAACTAGGCACGTACTAACAATACAACCCAGTAGTGAAATGGAAAGTTATATTCACACACAAACTCGTACATGAACACTCACAGTGATTTTATTCATAATCACCAGACAGTGGAAACAACCCAAATGTCCTTGAAAGGGTGAAGGGTTGAACAAACTCTGGTTCATCCACAAAAGAAAATACTACTCAGCAATGAAAACTATTGATACATGCAGTAGCTTGGATGGCTCTTAAGGGCATTATACTTAGTAAAAATAGCCAATTTGAAATGGTTTTTTGATATGGTACGAGTTCATTTCAAAACATCCTCAAAATGACAAAACTATAGAGATAGAGAACAGGTTAGTGGTTGCTGATAGGGACAGGGGTGGGTGGACGGGTGAGCCTGGATAGGATGGGTATGAGATAGTTCCCCAGAGATGATAGAATGGCTCCATATCCTGATCATGACATTACATAAATCTATACACAGAGTAAAATTGCATAAAACTACACACACACACACACACACACACACAAAATTAATGCAGGGTAAAAAAAAAAAGTGAAAACTGAATAAGGTTGTAGTGTAATGTAGCAGTGTTAATTTCTTGGTCCTTGGCTCTCATGTTGCAATCGAGTTATAAAAGATGTCACCACTGGAGGAAGTAAGGTGAGGGAGGGCTCAACAAACTCTATTTCCTATTTTTACAAGTCCCTGTGAGTCTGCAATCATTTTGAAATAAATAGTTTTTTTAAAAAGCCAGCACTGATGCTTGTTTTTTTCCTTTAATATAGAATTTCTTAAATTCTGTAGTTAGAACTCATGCAGTTCTCCAAACTAACATCACTGAACTACAGCTAAATCATGTGCTCTACTGGTTGGAGACAGAGTGGCATTTACATAAATCCAACATTTGTAGAGCCATAACCCGGATCAGATGGAGACATATTGCCTTACACATAGCACAGGATCAAGAAAACGCATCCTTACACCACTCGCACATTCGATTAAGGGCCAGAAAACTGAGCTAGATGAACGTTTTCTAGAAACTATGTTGTATGTACGTGTGTGTGCACTAGCACGTGCAGGCACGTGCATGTGTGCGCATTATTGGGAGACAGAAGGAAAGAGATAAATTATTTTGATTTTCTGTTATCGCAAAGTTAGAAAAGGTTGAAGTTAAATTCGGTCATAAGAAATGAGAGAATGGATATGGGGTGAATCGTAGAATGACTATCATAGGATTTAGGCTAAGAAGACACAGAGCCCACGAAAACATGGATAAACCAAGTCGGCAAAGGGAACTTATATCTTGGATATTTCATGGTTACAATTACCTTTATAACTACAGGCCAAAAGAAGGGACTGGAGACCAGGCACAGTGGCTCACACCTGTAATCCCAGCACTTTGGGAGGCCGAGGCGGGTGGATCACCTGAGGTCAGGAGTTCAAGACCAGCCTGGCCAACATGGTGAAACCCTGTCTCTACTAAAAATACAAGATTTAGCTGGGCGTAGTGGTGGGGCGTAATCCCAGCTACTTGGGAGGCTGAGGCAGGAGAATCACTTGAACCCAGAAGGAGGGAGAGGGTGAGTTGAGGGTCTGGGTGGAGATGCCTCACCCTCCCTCCTTCCTGTCCCTGCAGGCTCATGCATGTGCCCCAACTGGGTAGTGACTTTTTTCCCCAATATCTGATTGCCTCCTTTTAGCACCTTCTTGATTTAAAAACAAAACCAGTGTGACAGCTTCTGACACTGTGGTGCCCTCAACATCTTCTCTGGAACTGGAGCTTTCCTGAGTTCTGTATTGTTCTGATGGTGTTGACATTCCTGCCACCAGAGCCCAAGCTGCTTGTAGTAAAGTCTTCAGCCTCTAGACCCAGATTGCCTGCGTTCAAACCTCATTTTTCACATTTACTTGCTGCATGACCTTGAGCAAAACCTAACTCTGTGTCTAAACCCCAGGTCCCCTGCTGGAAAATGGAGCTAATTACAGTGTTAATGTCCTCAGCTTTGTGAGGATGAAGCTGAGTTAATTACAATTAGCTATGGTAACATCTGAAACTTTGGCTGCCTGTAGCTTGGGCACCATGGTCCTGGAAGCCTGCACTTGAGCCCACTCAGGACATCGGGGTGCCAAGCTTTTCCTCACTCAGATGCTGGCTCTGCAAGAACATGCATGCGTTTCAGCGCTGAGAAACATTGTCAGGGGAAGACGGCCCCAGGAGCTACTGAAAACATTGATGTCCCCTTTTTATTGTGTTTCAGAAAGGAATCCTTCATTCTTCACCTTCTCGCATAACTCTTTGTCCAAAGATAATTTAACAAAGTATAAAGGAGCATTATAGCTTTTGCTGCAAAATTTAACTGCTACACTAGGAACTCAAACATCATCATAAAACCACTGATGATGGTGTTTGGGGTGGAAGTGTTCACAGATGGTCACCCAGCCGCCCAAAGGAAGTTCTCAGCTTCAGAGTTCAGGGGCATTGCATATCACTGTGACAAGCCTCAGCCTCACACCGCTCTCTGCCATCTGGAAGAACTCGTTCATCTCCATGGCCACCTTGCCAGCCTCTGGTGCTGACTTGGCAGAACGAATGAGAACAGTGAATGCCTGGCTACACAATTAGGACAAAATAAAACACATGCCGGGGTTTAAGTAAACCTCCATTTTTGTTTGCACAGAAGCGAACCTTGAAACAATTGGAGAGGGTAGCTTGAGGTCAGGGCAGCCCCTCTCACTTGCTCCAATTGACCAAAGAGGACCAACCGGTTTTGGCTGTTGGAGTTTATTCTCAATAACACCTCTCCTTGGTAGTTTCAACACTTCTCCTTAGATTTTTTATTAAAAGTTGTGGTGAAAAACACATACAATAAAATTTACCATTTTGGCTGGGCGCGGTGGCTCACGCCTGTAATCCCAGCGCTTTGGGAGGCCGAGGCCAGCAGATCACTTCAGGTCAGGAGTTCAAAACCAGCCTAGCCAACATGGTGAAACCCTGTCTCTACTAAAAATACAAAAAAATTAACCGTATGTGGTCATGGGCGCCTGTAATCCCAGCTACTTGGAGGCTGAGGCAGGAGAATTGCTTGAACCTGGGAGACAGAGGTTGCAGTGAGCCAAGATCACGCCATTGCACTCCAGCCCGAGCGACAGAGCGACACTCCATCTCAAAATAAAATAAAATTTACCATTTTTTATTTTTAACCATTTTAAGTGTATAGTTTAGTAGTGTTAAATACATTCACAGTGTTGTGCAGCCATCCCCACCATCTATCTCCAGGACTACCCATCCCTTCCCCTCCCCATTGCACGGCCCCTGGCAATCGCCATCTTACTTCCTGTGTTTGTGAATTTGATGACTCTAGGCACCTCATATAACTGGAATAATGCGGTATTTGTTCTTTTGTGATTAGCTCATTTCACTTAGTGGAAATGTTGTCCTCAATAATATTCCATTGTATGAATACACCACATTTTGTTTGTGCACTTGTCTGTGGATGGACGCTTGGCTTACTTCCACCTTTTGGTTAACGTGAATAATACTGCTATGAACGCGGTGTACAAATATCACTTCAAGACCCTGCTGTCTTTGGCGTATATACTCAACAGTGGAATTTTTGGATCATATGGTAATTCTATTTTTAAGTTTTTGAGGAACTGCCATCCTGCTTTACATAGCGGCTGCACCATTTTACATTCCCACCAACAGTGCACATGGGTTCCAACTTTTCCACATCCTCACCAACACTTATTTTCTGTTTTTTTTTTTTTTTTTTTGATAGTAGCCATCCTAATGGTGCAAGCTGCCCCCTTACTTTTTTTTTTTTTTTTTTTTTTTTTTTTTTTTTTTTTTTTTTTA
>NC_037674.1:7013827-7019241 GCF_003255815.1 Theropithecus gelada
TTTTTTGAGACAGAGTCTTGCTCTGTCACCCAGGCTGGAGTGCAGTGGCGTGATCTTGGCTCACTGCAAGCTCCGCCTCCCGGGTTCACACCATTCTCCTGCCTCAGCCTTCCGAGTAGCTGGGACTACAGGCGCCTGCCATCATGCCTGGCTAATTTTTTTGTATTTTTAGTAGAGACGGTGTTTCACCATGTTAGCCAGGATAGTGTCAATCTCCTGACCTCGTGATCCACCTGCCTCGGCCTCCCAAAGTGCTGGGATTACAGGCATGAGCCGCTGCACCTGGCTGCCCCCTTACATTTTAAGCACAAGCAGCTACTGCCAGCACCATTTCTCAAATGCAGGAATGGTGGTGCCTAAAGTAAGACCTGGGAGAGCAGCACGATGAGACCCTGAGAGTCCACCCGGCTCCTCCCAAGTGCCTGGGAGAATCGATACTGTCTGCTTCCAGAGGGCAGGCTGCATCTTTTGCATGTCTTTATTCTCAGCTTTTAACAAGAAACATTCAATAAATGAACTGATCAAATGAGAGGGATTTGTTCTTCCTTTCTCTCCTTTTCCTGCCCTTCTCCCCACCTCTCAGGAAGCTGAACTGCCCTCCGTCTGCCCAAGCAAAGCCTCTGGGACAGGGGACAGTGGCTCAGAAACAGCCAGGCAATTTCCGTGGACTCCTTCTTCCCACTTATTTCTTTGGCCCTCATCAGTCAGTATGGAAAAGAGCCTAGCAAAACCATTCTTTTTCCTTTTCATTTATTTATTTTTAGAGACATCGTCTGACTCTGTCGCCCAGGCTGGAGTGCAGTGGTGTGATCATAGTTCATTGGAGCCTGGAACTCCTGAACTCAAATGATCCTCCTGCCTCAGCCTCCCAAGTAGCTAGGACTACAGGTGTGAGCCACTGCACCTGGCCCAGACCCATTCTTGAGATTTGCAACCTCCGCCTCCCAGGTTCAAGGGCTTTTCCTGCCTTAGCCTCCCAAGTAGCTGGGATTACAGGCACGTGCCACTGCACCTGGCTAATTTTTTGTATTTTTAGTAGAGACAGGGTTTCACTGTGTTAGCCAGGATGGTCTCAAACTCCTAACCTTGTGATCTGCCCACCTCGGCCTCCCAAAGTGCTGGGATTGCAGGAGTGAACCACCACGCCTGGCCATGCATGCAGAACAGCTAACACATGCCCGACACACAGAGTATTCAGAAAGGGTGATTTCGCTTTGAAACTCAAGTGGGCCCCTGCCAGGTGGCTCTGCACTGGGAGTGTGGTCCTCCTCCACTCCAGCGGCAGCCAGGGGAATCTTCCAGCTCTTGTCTGCTCAGGCTCTGTCTCCTGCATGTAACTTTCTTCCTTTGGTTTCTCCAGGGGTTGTCTTAGCGTCTTCTGTGCTTTCTCACCAAGGGTGTTTTGGACCTTTCTTGAGAGTCAGGCTGAGTCACCCTCCTCTGTGTCTCTCCTAAGTCTGTAGGTGCTGCCACCCTCGGGTGGGAGGGCCATGTGACCAGATCAGTCTCCTTTTTCAGGGCACACTGCCGGCAGCTGCCACCCATCAGGGCAGCCTCTGGAGACCTGTTTTCTAGATGGCATTTCAGATGAGAATGACATTGATAATCATTAGCAGAGAATGTATGCTTATCTTACCTAGGACATGTCTGTAATTTCTATAAGAAAAACATAGCAACAAAGGTTTTTGCACTGATTTCTGTTTCTCTATTCTATTACAGGCTGGCAATCTGCTGAGAACCTCAGATTCACAAGAGGCTCACGGGAGGGAAAGCAGATTTAGGACCCTTCAAAGAGCTTTTCCTGAATCATCTGTGAGGACTTTTTTTTTTTTTTTTTTTTTTTTTCCAGAGTCTCGCACTGTCACCTGGGCTGGAGTGCAATGGTGCAATCTCGGCTCACTGCAACCTCTGCCTCCTGGGTTCAATCGATTCTCCTGCTTTAGCCTCCCGAGTGACTGAGATTACAGGGGTCTGCCACCACGCCCAGCTATTTTTTTTTTTGTATTTTTAGTAGAGACGGGATTTCACTACGTTGGTCAGGCTGGTCTCGAACTCCTGACCTTGTGATCTGCCCAACTCGGCCTCCCAAAGTGCTGGAATTACAGGCATGAGCCGCCACTCCCAGCCTCCGTGAGAACATTTTTAAGCCTATAGATGCTATAGACATGGCTACAGACAGATGAACTAGCCATTATTTCTAAGATTCTAGGAAAGAGATAGGCAGCCCATAAAAATTAGAAAATAGAAACAGAGGTGGGAGTGGAGGAAGCCCAACCTTGGTCAAGAACTAACCAGCTAGTTAGAGAGTCCAGACTAGGACGTGAGATCAAGAGGATGAGGATAAAGGGCTCTGGAAATCAAGATGCCAGGTTGCCTGGTTCTAACCTTCTGCCTGAGAGGGCTGAGACACAGGCCCTCTGTCAGGCTGCCCTGGGCCTCAGGCTCAGCGGGCATCCCCGTCACCCACCACCTTGTGCAGCCTTCGGGATGAGACCCTGCAGAGCTCTCTGAGGGATGCCGCATAACAGTGCCTCCTGCCCAATGTCCACCCACTGATCTGAAATTCTACTTTTAGTGACAAGTAGGACTTGGTGGTTGAAATATCTTCCTCCAAAGCCTCATCTTTTAAACTAAGTTGCACCTGTGTTGATGAATCCTGATGGCGTAGGTTGATGGATTCCATTATGGTTCTCAGTATACCAGCTGAAGACATGAAATAAAGAGTTGCAGCAGCTAATGTCACAGGTCAACTAGACTGGATTAAGGGATACCCAGATGGCCTGTAGAGCAGCCTTTCTGGGTGTGTGAGGGTGTTTCTGAAAGGGATTGGCATTTGACTCCATTGACTAAAGATCACCCTCACCAATGTGGGTGGGCATATGCCATCCACTGAGAACCCAGACAAAACGAAAAAGGAGGAGGCAAAGGGAATTCTCTCTCTCTCTTTTCTGGATCTGGGACCTGCATTTTTTTTTTTTTTTTTTTTTGTGAGATGGAGTCTCCCTTTGTCGCCCAGGCTGGAGTGCAGTGGCACAATCTCGGCTCACTGCAAGCTCCTCCTCCTGAGTTCATGCCTTTCTCCTGCCTCAGCCTCCCAAGTAGCTGGGACTACAGGCACCCGACACCACGCCCGGCTAATGTTTTGTATTTTTATTTTAGTAGAGACGGGGTTTCATCATGTTAGCCAGGATGATCTCGATCTCCTGACCTCGTGATCCGTCTGCCTTGGCTTCCCAAAGTGCTGGGATTGCAGGCGCGAGTCACCACGCCCGGCCAAGGGACCTGCATTTTCTCCAACCCTTGAATGTCTGCATTCCTGGTGCTCAGGCCTTTGGACTCCAGGACTTACACCATAAGCTCCCCAGGTTCTCTGGCCTCTGGACTCAGGCTACAGTACACCCCTGGCTTTCCCGGCCTCCAGCCTGCACACAGCCTGCCGTGGGACTTCCCAGCCTGCATAATCACGTGAATCAGTTTCTAGAATAAATTTCATTTTATTTATTTATTTATTTTTATTTTTATTTTTATTTGAGAGGGCGTCTCACTCTGTTGCCCAGGCTGGAGCACAGTGGCACGATCTCAGCTCACTGCAGCCTCCACCTCCCAGGTTCAAGTGATTCTCCTGCCTCAGCCTCCGGAGTGGCTGAGATGATAGGCATGTGCCACCACCCCTGGCTAATTTTTGTATTTTTAGTAGAGACGGGCCAGGCTGGTCTCGAACTCCTGACCTCAAGTGATCTGCCTGCCTCAGCCTCCCAAAGTGCTGGGTTTACAGGTGTGAGGCACCATGTCCAGTCCCTAAATTTCCTCTCATTCATCTCTATATAGCCTATTGAGTCTGTTTCTCTGGAGAATCCTGACTAATGTAAAAGTTGAGTCATAGGAAGCAAAATACTTGCTTGTAAAGGGGAAATGAGATCCAATGTATTTTAGAAGTTTCCTTTCCCTTTTTGTTATACTTAATGCAGTGTGAAAAAAGGAAAAAGTAAACAATCAAAAATTCAACCAATCAAATCATCAAGTCATATACCTTAAATGTATGCAATGCAGAAAACACAGCCAGGTTAACATTTTGTGAAACAAATTTAAAAGCTTCCATAAAAGCTTCTAAAGAGACACTCTGTGAGTGTGACTGTCTCACAGAGCAGGGGAATTGGAAAAGAATCCGCCTCTGAGTGTGGAGTCGTGAGCCCTCTGACAGCCATCAGCCCTGACCGGATCTGTCTCACTCCCTTCATGTGGTGTCAGAGGCCTTGTCTTCTCACACTGCAGGCTAACTCTGCCACATCCTGGTAAAAAGAAGTCTGACCAAGGGGTCATCGTCCCCTTGGTTTGTCCAAAGGTCTGCCTTAAAAGGAGCTTTTTATAAAGGATGAGGGAAATGCTCTGTTGCACAAAGGATTTATTCCAAATTGAGGGTAAAACATCAAGAATGGCTTTTGTCTGCTCTGGTGTTTGCAAAACTGCTGTATATTTGCATTGTTCAAGGTACATTGTCTAGCAACAACATATGTGTGATCCTCCAACAGACACTGCTACCTGCAGGCTCCAGGTTAGCCTGGGCGATGGCAGCTGCTCTGTGAACTGGGGCGGGGGCTGCTCTCCCACCAGGTCCTCAGGTGCCGTGGTGTGTGCATGAGGCCCTCTCTCGGGAGTGCCCACTGTTTGAGTTTCTAGGCTCTTCACAAAGGTGGTGTTGGACTCTGCTTCCATATATCATCCCCGCAGGGTAGGGAAGAAAGACAATCTTTGCACAGTGGATTTTTTTTTTCCAGTTCCCATTTAATTTTGGCTCTTGGGGCAATGTCATCTTTTCAATATGAGGAAAAAGCAGCAAGTTCAACCCAAAATAGAAATCGTAAGTGTAGGATAGGACAAAACCAAGAGCAGGGGAAAAAAGGGAATAGCAAAAGGAAGAGATGAGATGTTGCCCCATCCCCTCTCCTCTGGGGAATGACTCAAACGTTTAGGTGGCGGTACACACCTTCCCACATAGGTCAGGTATGTTACTCCTTTTAGAGGGTAAGATAAAGTGGGAATGGGGAGGGCTTTTCTAGAGGCTAAGGGACCCAGGCAGGTCTCTCCCTTTTAATCTCCTTTTCCGATTAGGAGAAAGGAAGGGATCCAAAATGTGAGAGGGGGCCAGGCGCTGTGGCTCACGTCTATAATCCCAGCACTCTGGGAGGCAGAGGTGGGCGGATCACCTGAGGTCAGGAGTTCGAGACCAGACTGGCCAACATGGTGAAACCCCATCTCCATTAAAAATACAAAAATTAGCCGGATGTGGTGGCGTGTGCCTATGATCCCAGCTACTCAGGAAGCTGAGGCAGCAGAATCGCTTGAACCTGGGAGGCGGAGGTTGCAGTGAGCCAAGATTGTGCCATTGCACTCCAGCCTGGGCAACAAGAGCGAAA
>NC_037674.1:7019341-7064691 GCF_003255815.1 Theropithecus gelada
AAAAAAAAAAAAAAAAAAAAAAAAAAAAAAAAATTGAGAGGGGAAGAGTGGCAGAAGGAAACACCTCACTTGATGAAGCGGGGCAGACTCCTCCAAAGAAAACTGAAAATGGGATAATGCTGTTACCACCTCCTCTGAAGCTGAGAATTGGAGCATAGAAATAC
This sequence comes from Theropithecus gelada, assembly GCF_003255815.1. Classification (NCBI taxonomy): domain Eukaryota; kingdom Metazoa; phylum Chordata; class Mammalia; order Primates; family Cercopithecidae; genus Theropithecus; species Theropithecus gelada. Next base: position 7,019,506 of record NC_037674.1, read on the forward strand.
CTGGGAATTATGACTTTATGAGCCTGGATTTCCCTCTCCAAAACTGTGCTAGAATGGAAAATCCCATTCTCTTCCTTGCAGTAACTTCTTTTTATTTTTATTTTTACTTAAAAAAAAAATAGAGACATAGTCTTGCTATGTTGCCCAGGCTGGCTTCAAATATCTAAGCTTAAGCAATCCTCCAGCCTCAGCCTCTCAAAGTGCTGGGATTATCGGCATGAGCCACCATGCCCAGCCCCTTGCAGTAACTTCTTCCTGCCACGTTCTACCTTCCCAGTGCTGGCTACTATGTGGGCAGAGGATGGTGCACATTATCTGGGTTTTCAGCACCCGGTTGGTTCTAAATGGGATCTGAATGGGACCCAGCTTTCTGGAGAATTATTTTGAAAACAGAGGGACATATTAATTGGGCAGATGAGAGGAGGGTACCAGAAGGAAATACACAGTTACCCAGGTTGGCAGAAAACCTAGGTTTCCTGGAGTGGACAGAGAGAGGAGCCATTCAGCACACAAATATTTATTGAGCACCTACCATGTACCAGGCACTGCTCTAGACCCTTCCTCTCCCCAGATAAACAAGGTAAAGGCAGCAAACACGACTACTGAGGGAGAAGAAAGGGGCAGCCAAGGAAGAAGGCTGAGGGAATTGAGATGTCTGAGGTGATGGGGGCTCTGCCTTAGGCCTCCCACTGGGCTTCCTCACTGAGTCCCCTTCCTCTTCTGTGGTGGTGTCCTAGACTGTTGACGTTCAGAGATGAAGTCATTCATGTTGTTCTCGGCCTCAGCAAACTCCTTCTTGTTCATGCCCTCCCCTGAATACCAGTGGAGGACAGCCTTCCGGCAGAATACAGCAGGGAACTGCCCCGAGAGGCCATGGAGAGCTTGTGGGTCGCCGTGCTGTTGCTGACGAAGGTGACCACCATCTTGTGGCCATGAGGAAGGATGTCACACATGGCTGTCTTGACGTTGTCAGCATCCATTCCATGAAGTAGCTGCTGGCTACTCTTGTCTTGCACACTGAGCATCTTCTCATCGACTTCCTTCATGGACGGGTGGATATTCATGGAAGAAGGCAGTCCTGGTGGGGCAGTCATCATGTTTTTGGCATCAAAGACCTGCTGGGTGAGTTTGGGCATGGTGAGAGCCCTATACTGCTGGCTTCCACAGCTGGTGAGAGGGGCAACGGTAGGCATGAAGAACTGGAGGCGTGGGAACGACACTGTGTTGACTGCCAGCTTGCAGAGGTCCGAACTGAGCTGGTGAGGGAAGCAGAGGCAGGTGGTGACCCCACGCATATTAGCTGAGACAGGTGGGTCAGGTCCTCATAGTTTTGTATGATCAGCTCAAGAGTGCGGAAGCAAACATTATAAGGAGCCTTCAATGTCTGTGCCGCAGGTCTCATCAGTGTTCTCTCCCAGCGGAGGGATGGGGAGGGGGCACTGCAGGGCTCAGCCACAATGCCAAATACGTTGAGCGAGGGCACACACTGGAGGTGTTCACAATGCGATCAGGATCCTCTTCTCAGATCTGGCTGGTGAGGAGGGTGCCCATTCCAGAGCCTGTGCCCTCACCTAGTGAGTGGGTCAGCTGGAAGCCCTGGAGGCAGTCACAGCTCTTGGCTCCCTTCTGCACATATCTAGGAACGAATCAACCAGCTCAGCCCCTCTGTGCACTGCTGCCTGCGCCAGACTGACTGAAAGCAAAGTGGTCTGGTCTGCAGATCTGAGCAACACAGTGCTCACTACCCGATACACTGGAAGCCGATGCTGTGACACTGGGTTTTTGAGAAAAGAAACGCTTTTTATTGCAGGTCTATCAACAAGGAGATAGGAGTCTAGCTCAAATAGGTCTCCCTGTGCTGGGCATAAGGCTGTACTTTTGTTAGAAAAGATTCAGGAAGTGAAAAGGGCGGTCTGCAAAGTCCTTGGGCATGTGCAATGATCTCTTCCTGCCTTTTTATGGGTCCCACGTGCAAATTCTGGGGGAGTTAGGATGAAACATGCAGAGGAAATTCAGGTCTTAGCATCACCAATCTCATTCTGCATAGACTCCAGTGGGCCGTATTGGTTTCAGCTGATTTCAGCCTGTTTCGTTACCTTACAGTTGGAGGGAATTTCAGCAAGCTGTTTCTTTTCTTATCTGCCATCCTGTCGGCTTTAAGAATTTCTGTGAATCACTGGTTTCTTTAACTCTTTGGGGCACGGTTTCAAAAGGATCTGAGCGGAGTCCATGATCCCAGGTTCTGAATCCACCAGGATAGGGGGAGGAACATATTTGTCCCCAGTGCCTTCACTGTGGCACGCTGAGATGTGGCTACAGATCACGGTCCCTGGGCAGGTACTAGTGGGGTCCATGCTGTGACCATCACTGATAACTTCCCAGAACTTGGCACTGATCTGACTACCATGCTGTCCTGTCTGGATGTGCACAGTTTCCTCTATGGTTAACATTTAATTTTGTTGCTCACCTCAAGGATATATAGAGCAAGAAAATACGTCATTTTTTTTTTCTCTGCTGGTAGCAGGCTGAAGGTGTGCCTGAGGCTGGAGGAATAAGATCCGAATGCGGTGGTAGGAAGGTTCTAAGAGGGGCCACGCTGGGATGTTGCAACAAGAAATGCCAGCCCAGAACCAAACTCACGCCATCATCTCCTCTCTAGCTGAGCGTCACAGACCAGTGCGAATAGCTTCTCCCTGGGGGCCAGCTTCAAGGAAATGCTTGGAATTTCATTAGAGCTGAGGAACCCATAAAACATCCTTGTAGCAGAGCTTCATGTAATGAAACAGGGAAGGACAAAGCCCAGTATTCTGCCTGTGGAATGCACGTGAGGAAGACAGCAAAAAATGTCAGAAGGCAAGGACAACGGTCAACACTGCAAAGCAAAAGGCCCTATCTACTGACTCCGAAGGAGGAAAAACACCACAGAGATGCAGAAAAGCTGGTATCTGATTAAAAATTCCACAGAGTTGCCACGTTTGTAAAATAGGAATGCAATCTTCTCTTTTACACATATTTTGGGAATTTGATTGCCCAGATAAAATTAGAGAACAGAAGTCATCAATCCAAGCTTGAAGGAGTGGAGGTGCAGTGAAGGCAGACTGAACGCACAGGCAGAAATGGCAGCCCTGGTTTAAAGGCAATGAAATAAGCTAAGGAAATGCCTGTTAGTTGCTCAAAGAAGCTTCCTGAATGATGAGATTACTGTACCAGAGAAGGACACGAAGTGAGGGTTTCATTCATTCACCGAACAAACTCTTAGGAAGAATTGGAAGACTTGGGAGGTTTGGGAGGAGCAGAAAACATCAAACCCTGGGATAAAGCCACTCGAGATGCCACTGGAAGGAAAATCAGGAATTGGATGGGGAAGCAGAGAGGAGCCAGCATGCTGGGATACTGGTGGTGTGGTCAGGGACAGCAGATAAAGTGGCTGGGAAGGGCACAGGGGTAAGGCTGGGAAGCAGTAGAGAAGCTTCAGACATAAGTTAAGGGCACACATGGAGGGTCTTGACTCCCAGGCCAGGAGCGTGGACTCTATCCGTTAGACGCTAGGGGATGATGGGAAAATCTGTGTCAAAGAGCAGAAAAATTAAATTTACAAAGTGTTTTTCTTTTTAAAAGTTTTTTTTTTTTTTTTAAATGAGTTTTAATATGCTTCTGTCCATCCGACTAAAAAGAGTTTCCCCACCAGGTTTCTTTCCCCATGCTCTATAAGAAGGGCTGGGTCATTTCCAGGCTGACTCTTTGGTCTTTTGTGATGCAAAGACCAGGGAAGCAGGAGGAGTGGAGTGAGAAGTGTCTCAGAGGCCGGGACTGGGGATTGGGAGAGTTTGGAAAAGAAAGCACAGGAGAAGCCCCAGGCAGTGATGGGAGTAGGGGACAGACAAGGAGGGTGTTTGAGAAATGTTGCTATAGGCAAAGTATCCCCTGCATGGGGCTAAAAAGACGTAAAGAACAGGAGCAATTTTTAAAAATACAGGTAGACGCTGGACTGCGTTTCTTTGAACATGATATCAGCCTGAGACCAGCCCACATGAATCATGGCTTCAAAGGGGTGACAGATTAATCTGGCAGCAGCACTTACGGAGGCTGATCAGAAAGAGTAGAGGAAATACAGAGGTGAAGAAGGGACCATCGGAATAGACCTGGACTTGGGGACTGATTCACTGCAGAGGAAGAAAGAAGGAGGAAGAGTCCCAGGTTTCAGTGCAGAGTAGTCGCACAGGGGATGGGAGATGAGATTCGGGTTGGATGCCTTCACCTGTTTGTAGGGGTTGTCCGGAGTACTATGTTGAAAAACATTACGAGGCCAATCTGGGAAAACGTTATGGCCAAATGGAGATCTTTGCCATGAGCTGAGGAGCTAGCTCTGCATGTATTGACCCTGAACTTAGAGAATAACAGCATTGTTGACGGCATAGATGGCATTAAGGACATTGGCATGGAAGCTGGGTTTCTGGAAAAGAGAATGAACTTGGATGAAACTGAAGCAATGCACACCGCTTTTGCTATTTGTTTTTGTTTTGTTTTGTTTTTCTTTTTTTTCCTCCATCGATGCATTTTAAAGTTCCCAGATTTGAACTCCCCTAGCGACAGGAGTGAAGCATTGCAGTGTACCCCTGAGGCAGCCTCATCTGTTTACAGAAAACCTGGGTGCCTTCTAAAGAGGAGGTTGCAGACTGACTCTCAGAAACGGCAAATGACCAAATGGACAGCTGACATCTAAGTATTTATCCTGGACAGCTTTTCTCCCTGTGCTCTGCACTGAAGTTTACCCTGAAGTTTTTCTAAGCGTAGACAAAGATCGGATGGTACGTTTTACGAAGTGTTACTCAGTTATGAGTATGAAGAGCAATCATTTAATTCTCAAACTTGCTCAAACAACTAAGGCACCTCTGCTCTGGGCTGTGAGCTCCACCAGGGCTAGGACCTCTGCTATATCCCCAGGCCCCAGTAGAGTCTGTAGTACACTAGGCAACACCTGATTGCTAACTGCAGGAACAAATCAATGTCTTTTTTTGTTTCCTCTTTCTTCTGCTCAGGGAGCCCCAAAGTTGTACTTAACAGTATTTAAGTACATTGTTCTCAATAGAAGTCTACCTTGGCTGTGGGCCAGAACAAGTTTTATTACTATTGTGGCAAATACATTTTCTAATTCAAATTAGCAAATATTTTTGAGCACCTACTGTGTTCACATCCTTTGATTTAACTATTCCACCTCTAGAAATGTATCCTACAGGTGTACCTGCTCATAGGCACTTGTGTAAAGGGTATGTCTTGGTCCATTTTGTGCTGGAATAACTGAATATCATGGATTGGGTAATATATAATAAACAGATTATTATTATAGATTGAGTATTAATTAGTACTAATTGGGTAATAATAATTATTAATATTATAGATTGGGTAATCTATAATAAACAGATGACTGGTGCACACAGTTCTGGGAACTGTGTGTGGGGTGAGGGCCTTCTTGATCAGTCATAACATGGCAGAAGGGCGAAGAGAAAGCGCTGGGAGAGATGAACAGGGGTGAACCCACTCCCACAATAACTGTATTAATCCATTCATGAGGGCAGAACCCACATGGCCTAATCACCTCTTAGAGGTTCCACCTCTTAATACTGTTATAATGGCAATTAAATTTCAACATGAGTTTGGGAGGGGGCAAACATTCAGACAATAATAGGGCACATTGATTGTGATAGCAAAATTCAGAAACAACCCACATGTCCATCAATAGGGGACTGATTAGATAAACACAGTGCCCCTGTTATAAAGAATAAACCAGATCCTAGGCAAGGGGTCCAAGTTTTCAGTTTTTCCAAGTCCTCATGCAGACACAGAGAAATTAGACAGCAAACCCCACAACCCAAGGAAAATATTTATGACAAAACTAGGTGACAAATTATTCCCAGTAACCTCAGCATATATAAATGGCCAACAGCCTCAAGAGTTGCATGGTGTCTGGGTTTGAGGGGTTGAAAGAAGTTAGAAAGCAAAGGGGTAGGGCATGATAGACCTGAGAACAGAAGAAGCCCCAGATATACCGGCTATTCACTAGAAAGTATTGTGGGCCAATTCAAGACGAACAGGTGGAGCTGGGAGAGTTGCCTCTCCAGTGCGAGGTAGTTCAGGTGCCCACAATAAGAAGGCAGGAGGAGGCAGGAGGAGGCAGGAGGAGGCAGGAGGAGGCAGGAGGAGGCAGGAGGAGGCAGGAGGAGGCAGGAGGAGGCAGGAGGAGGCAGGAGGAGGCAGGAGGAGGCAGGAGGAGGCAGGAGGAGGCAGGAGGAGGCAGGAGGAGGCAGGAGGAGGCAGGAGGAGGCAGGAGGAGGCAGGAGGAGGCAGGAGGAGGCAGGAGGAGGCAGGAGGAGGCAGGAGGAGGCAGGAGGAGGCAGGAGGAGGCAGGAGGAGGCAGGAGGAGGCAGGAGGAGGCAGGAGGAGGCAGGAGGAGGCAGGAGGAGGCAGGAGGAGGCAGGAGGAGGCAGGAGGAGGCAGGAGGAGGCAGGAGGAGGCAGGAGGAGGCAGGAGGAGGCAGGAGGAGGCAGGAGGAGGCAGGAGGAGGCAGGAGGAGGCAGGAGGAGGCAGGAGGAGGCAGGAGGAGGCAGGAGGAGTCAAGCCCCTAGGAACTCCCAAGACTGATCAGGACAGGGCTCCACACTCAGGAGAAAGCGCTGGGAGAGGAATCAAAATTGAGCAAGACAGGGATGAAAGAAAGGAAGGAAAGAGCAGTTTCAGTCTGTATTGGGGGAAGGAAACAGCCAGGAAATCCCAGAAAGCAGGTGGCTCTATTTTTACACGTAATCAGGAGCCCTGTGAAGTTTGAAAAGCATTCCTTAACGTGGCCTTTGTGACTGTTAGTACTGAGTGTCAACTTGATTGGACTGAAAGATGCAAAGTATTGATCCTGAGTGTGTCTGTGAGGGTGTTGCCAAAGGAGATTAACATTTGAGTCAATGGACTGGGAAAGGCAGACCCAACCTCAATCTGGTGGGCGCAATCTAATCAGCTGCCAGGGAATATAAAGCAGGCAGAAAAACGTGAAAAGGCAAGACTGGCCTAGCCTCCCAGCCTACATTCTCCCATGCTGGATGCTTCCTGCCCTCAAACATCGGATTCCAGGTTCTTCAGTTTTGAGACCCGAACTGGCTCTCTTTTCTCCTCAGGCTTGCAGACACCCTATTGTGGGACCTTGTGACCATGTAAGTTAATACGTAATAAACTCTCCTTTATCTATCTATCTATCTATCTATCTATCTATCTATCTATCTACCTACCTATCTATATATCTATTCTATTCTATTAGTTCTGTCCCACTAGGGAACCCTGACTTATTCTGAAAGTTTAGGAAAACTTGATCTCACATGAAAAAAAAAAAAAGCACTAGAAGAGTATCAAGTTCTATCCTATGCAAAGTAATTTTAAAAGCTAGAGAGAATAAAGAACAGGAAAACACTGTAACTGACAAAGAAGTCACGGCAGAGAGACGTTGTCATAAAACAGCAAGCTTCTGTTTGATCTATTTCAGAAAAAGACATTAAGTAAATGACAGATACGGCAGAACAGCACCAATCAGAATTAGAGAAACTTGGAAATGAAGTGACAACTCAGGAAAAAAGTAGAACTAAAAAATAATTATTCTGTAAGGTAGACTAATTATTATGAATCCATGGATTTAAATACATTTGATGGATGTCAATACCTGTGTTCCTGGAAGGAAGACAAAAGTAAACAAACACAAAGGGTAATGCCTCAAGAGACATAGAAGGTGAAATAAGAGAAAAAAATAAAAAAGAAATGAAGAGAGAAAGGTTTAAGAGAAAGTAATGAACATTGGCCGGGCGCGGTGGCTCAAGCTTGTAATCCCAGCACTTTGGGAGGCCGAGACGGGCGGATCACGAGGTCAGGAGATCGAGACCATCCTGGCTAACACGGTGAAACCCCGTCTCTACTAAAAATTACAAAAAACTAGCCGGGCGAGGTGGCGGGTGCCTGTAGTCCCAGCTACTCGGGAGGCTGAGGCAGGAGAATGGCGTGAACCCGGGAGGCGGAGCTTGCAGTGAGCCGAGATCCAGCCACTGCACTCCAGCCTGGGTGACAGAGCAAGACTCCGTCTCAAAAAAAAAAAAAAAAAAAAAAGAAAGTAATGAACATTGAAGGCTATTGTACATATGAATAATAGGTTTTCCTCACAAAGAAAACCAAAGCAAGAGAACAGAGGAAGTACTAAGAGCTGTAATCCAAGAAAACTTCCTTGAAAGAGAAGATTTGATAATGTATACTGAAATGTGAACATGGTGGCTCACGCCTGTAATCTCAGCACTTTGGGAGGCTGAGGTGAGCAGATCACTTGAGGTCAGGAATTCGAGACCAGCCTGACCAACATGGTGAAATCTCATCTCTATAATAATACAAAAATTAGCTGGGTGTGGTAGCTTGCACCTGTAATCCCCGCTACTCAGGAAGCTGGGGCACCAGAATTGCTTGAACCTGGGAGGCAAAGGTTGCAGTTAGCTGAGATTGTACCACTGTACTCACTGCAGCCTGGGCGACAGAGCAAGAACCTGTCACACACACACACACACACACACACAAAGTAAGTAAGGGTTCAATGCACACTTGAGAATATCAGCCAAGGATGACTGCTCTCAAGATATATCCTACTGAAATTATTAGTACTTAAGAAAAAAAATCTTTTGAACCTCTAGAAAAATTCTTTGGACATCTTGAAAAAATCTTATGTGACTTATACGGAAAAGAAAAATAGACTATTACCAGGATTTTTTGAGAAAAATGCTTTATACCAAAGGAGAATGGATTAGCATATTGGATTAGCATATTTAACATACTCAAGGAAAGAAAGTATAAGCCAAGAATTTTATACCCAGAAAAACTGATCTTAAGTGTAAAGGGCATAGCAAATTGCTACCAACATGCAAGTACTCATGGAATACTGCTTCAGGACCTCCAAATGATTGATTCGAGGTCTGGAGCAGGAGCTGTACAAAATGAGCCTGTAATGCTTTGTCACACTAGCTGGCAAATAAGCTATCAAGGACCAGTAGGGTCAGGTCAAAAGGACTCAGGAGACAACTTGAAGAAGCCTATACTGGCCCAAGAAAAACAATGCAGCTTCAACAGGATAATAGTGGAAAAGGATTGAAATTCATAGGATGTGTTTAAATCCATTACTTCATAATCATATTAAAACAAGAAGAAATGGTCACCTTCAGAAGATATAAGGGAGCTGAGTCTTTAACTTGAAAACTGATAAATAAAAGGAAATAATCCAGCATTTGCCTGCTTTTCCTTATGAGCTATACCTTTGGGTAACCACATAGTAGATGAGGAAAAGTGAGTCTTCATGAAAAAGACAGACATGGGTGGGGCTGGGCATGGTGGCTCACACCTGTAATCCCAGCACTTTGGAAGGCCGAGGCAGGCAGATCACGAGGTCAGGAGATTGAGACCATCCTGGCTAACATGGTGAAACTCCATCTCTACTAAAAATACAAAAAATTAGCCAGGTGTGGTGGCATGCGCTTGTAGTCCCAGCTACTCAGGAGGCTGAGGCAGGATAATCACTTGAACCCAGGAGGCAGAGGTTGCAGTGAGCCGAGATTGCACCACTGCACTCCAGTCTGGCAACAGAGTGTGACCCTGTCTAAGAAAAAAGAAAAGAAAAGAAAAGAGAAGAAGACAGTCATGGGAAATTTGACTAGCCCAGATTCATCAATAGATAAATTGTAAAGAAATTAAATGGATGGAGGAGGAACCATATAGATTAAAAGAGACTTAAAAGACCTAACACACATTTTTTAGAATAGGTGGGACTAAATAGGTGTGATAAAGCTATACAAATAAAAATGAACATAAGTCAGATTAATGTCACTTATGGTGGGAGGGAGAAGACAGGGATTAGGTAGGGAATACGGAGGCGCTTCTGGGGTGGTTGGCAAAGTTCTATTTCTTGTCCTAGTTAGTGTTTACCTTCAAATAATTCATTAAGCTATATATTTTATTTGCTTGGTTTTCTGAATCCACATTTTATTTTTTTTTCTTTTGATACGGAGTCTCGCTCTGTCGCCCAAACCAGAGTGCAATGGCACTCTTGGCTGACTACAACCTCTGCCTCCCGGGTTCAAGCAATTCTCTTACCTCAGCCTCCCGAGTAGCTGGGATTACAGGCACCCACCATCATGCCCAGCTAGTTTTTGTATTTTTGTAGAGATGGGGTTTCACCACGTTGGCCAGGCTGGTCTTGAACTCCTGACCTCAGGTGATCTGCCTGCCTTGGCCTCCCAAAGTGCTGGGATTACAGGCATGGGCCACCAGGACCGGCCCTGAATCCACATTTTATTTAAAATAAAATGACTTTTTAAAAATGAGTAGATTTAGAGATACAGATATGGATCAATTTCCAAAGTATATGGTTAAGTGAAATAAGACAAAGGCAGAAGAGTGTGAATAACACGCCACTGACATTTACACATAGAGGAGGTATTTGTGTGCATAGACTATCCTGGGAGGAGTCACAAGGAATTCAAAGCAAGTTCAGAGGGTGGGAGGCCAATCGACTTTCGATATATACCTTTGAATTTCCACTGGGCCTATGCTTATCTCTCAAAAGAATAATTAATTAACTATATTTTAGAAAAAGTAATATTCTCAAAGAGCCTGACAATCTCGTTGCTCCAGTTTTATATTTGCCACTTGCCATACCACATTTTGGTCCATCATTTGTCCACCGCGGAGGATACACAGGCTGGTGGATGAGTGGGCCAGGAAACAGAGCGACTTCCGCAGCATTCGAGCTTCCCATAAGCTGCAAAGCTTTTTCTCAGTTTAAACGTTACCTATCCGTACATTTCTAAGCCGAGAGTGTTTGAGGCTAGCCTGCCTTTGAATACTCCTATAAATACTACGGTGTGTGTCACCTGTGCATGTCACCTTGTGTAGACCCCAGAGCACCACCTGCAGGTGCCCAGCTTTCTCACCTGCCCTTACTTGTGGTGCCAGTAAGGGCTCTTCCACCCTTTGGGGGTCAAGTCACATCATCTTCACAGGACAGCACTACTGAGCTCAAGGCACTCAGGTCTCCTTCCTAATCAGCTTCTTTAGAGTGGACTTGATTTCAGAGGGAATGGAAGGTTTTCTTTTTTTCCTAGGGAAATAGCTCTCTGTTGAGATACTTTGCCAAGAGAAATAAAATAAAATTGATTAAATCCCACGTTGAATTTCAAAATAAAATATTCAAAATCTTCTGAGCAGGTTACTCCTTTTCAATGTTTTTTTTTTTTGTTATTACTAGATATATTATAATTCCTCGGGTGAGATGTATAATGGCTTCAGGGATTTATAACATAATTACTTTGAAAGTAAATTGAGAATTACTTGGTATAATATGTTATGGATAAGATGGTATCTATGTAGAAATTAAACTGTCTTAACAGTTTATTTTATCACTTTCAAAAATTATTGTGTTATAGAAATTCTTTTTTTTTTTTCTGGCTTATTTTAAGAGAATGAGCATTTTTAAGTTTTAAAAGACACTATCAAATTACCATCACCAAAGATTGTACCAATTTCTATTCTCAACCACAATGTGGAACATGATCCACTGGCTGTTACTTGGTCTAAAAAATTCTTGTGGCCATCTGATAGACAGAAATCTCCTTGCCACTTTCATTTGCATTGCCTTGGTTACTAAGGAGACCGATGATCTTTTTATTCATTATTGGTATTTCTTCATTTTGTGAAAAGGCCACTCACATTCTTCATCCAGTTTTCTATCGAGTTTCCTCATGGACTCCTTTGCACATTAGGGATAGTGACTGTTTCCCCGTCATAAATGATACAAGTGTCTCCTCTCCCTCTGCTGCTCATCTAAATTTTTGGTAAGAAATTCACCATATAGATATATTTAATTCATATGTTGTCAAATGCATCCTTCCAATTAAAATTGGAATTTCAGGCCAGGCATGGTGGCTCATGCCTATAATCGAAGTGCTTTGGGAGGCCAAGGCGGGCAGATCCACCTAAGGTCAGGAGTTCAAGACCAGCCTGGCCAACATAGTGAAACCTCATCTCTACTAAAAATATGAAAGTTAGCCAGGCATGGTGGTGCGTGCCTGTAATCCCAGCTACTCGGGAGGCTGAACCAGGAGAATCGCTTCAACCCGGGAGGCAGAGGTTGCAGTGAACCAAGATCATGCCATTGCACTCTGGCCTGGATGACAGAGCGAGGCTCTGTCCCAAATAAATAAATAAATAAATAAATAAATAAAATAAAAATTGGAGTTTCACACCATTTTCTGGAGGGGCTTTGCTGTCTGCTTCTCAGTGCTTCCCAGGGTTCCCTCTTTCCCCCGAAGAGCAATCGCTGACACCCAGGCCCTGTGGGAACGCCCCCTTGCTCAGGAGTCATCTTTGCAGGTTCTTCTCTGTTTCTATCACCTTGTCCAGTGGACCTCACACTTGAGCAAGAGGCAGACTCCCCCAGAGGGCTTGGGAAAACCCCAGTTGTTCAGAAATCTCAGAGTTTCTGATTCAGGAAGTCTACGGTGGGCCTGAGAATTCGTATTTTAATAAGTTCCCAGCAGATGCTGATGCTGCTGTTCTGGGACCAGACATGGACCACCTGCCTCAAACACTGGTTTGACATCTTGGCCTCTCTGGGAGCTATGCCTCTGTTCCTATCTCCCTTGCTTGCACCCAGGGCCACGTCACGTCACATTTCTTCTGGCATCCTTTCACAGCTTCTTCTCCCACATCCATTGTGACTCCTGCCATCCACTCACCACACTGCAGCCAGAGGGATTTCAACAGGGGCTCATGGCACTCCCTTCCAGCTCTTCCCCTGTCGTCATTGGGCCATCTGGTGATGCTTTTCACGTCTTTCTGCCCTTTGTGCTCTCCTGCATATGGGCTTTTGGTAGCTGTGAAATGCCAGGTTCTTTCTTGCCCCAGGGTCTTTGCACATGCACATTCTCTTGGCCTGGAAACCCTTCCTTTGCAGTGATATTGGTCATTTTGGTGAGATCACATTGACTGTTAGGCTGGTGTGTGGATCTGAGCACTTAGCTCTGAATGAATGCAGCTGACAGCCAGCATTCTCTGTCAGAATGGCTTTGTGTTTTGGCTCATTAAGGAGCTCCCAGCAACACTGAAAGAGGGAATATATCCTTAGGGAAAAATGGCCTCCAAAAGAAAGGCATTTTCTAATGATGGTGATAAAAGTGCAGAGAATATGAAGAGCCTAAGAATCCATAGCTAGGATGTTATAGATGTAGATAAATTAATCATTTATAAAATGAATGAACCTACTGCATGCCTTATATGAAAAGAAGGAAAAAACATCCTCATCATTTTTATAAACTGTATTTTTGCGGTCAGATAAATTCATAATCAATATTATTCAGTGGTGATATAGTATAAGGTTTATTTCATTAACAGAATATTTTAATAGCTTTATAAAATATAAAAGACTTTATTCCAATATTTATAGACTTGCGAAGGATCTCTGAAAAAGTCACTTGAAATTTCCAGTCATAGTTTTAATATTTTAGGGGGGAAATTATATGCCTTCATGCCATTTTTGGCCCTAAATTGGAGATTTATAAAGATTTCAAGCTCTGTGCCTCATAAATGTTAAGGCTCTAGACAGTCTTTTGAGCAGAACTCTTTTCCTTCGGTACTGGGGGAAGAAATAGAGTACATATGGTATGGGTTAAAGGGATAAAGACTAAGAGACTAGATGAGTAATACAAAATCGATGGAGAATGGAAAGGGACCAAATTGTGCCATCTCACAAAGTTCAGGCTCACATAAATGTGCATGCACGAGAGAAAGGGGTCTGCCAGAATGGATGCTGCCGACCATTTAGATGCATCTTTCAAAGTTCCAACAGGAGAATAAACTGTAAAACAAAGGGCTGACTGGGTGGCGTGGCTCACGCCTGTAATCCCAGCACTTTGGGAGGCCAAGGTGGGTGCATCACTTGAGGTCAGAAGTTCAAGACCAGCCTGGACAACATGGTGAAACCCCGTCTGTACTAAAAATACAAAAATTAGCCAGGCATGTTGGTGCACGCCTATAATCCCAGTTACTTGGGAGGCTGAGGCACGAGAATTGCATGAACCCAGGAGGTGGAGGTTGCAATGAGCTGAGATCGTGCCATTGCACTCCAGCCTGGGCAAAAAGCAAGACTCCGTCTCAAAAAATAATAAAATTATATAAATAATAATAAAATAAAATAAAGCATAGATTTTTTCCATCTTGAATGTGACTAAGACACAATACTTGTTAGAATTCCGATTTTATCCTTATCATAGGTAGACACTGTGCTTTAAAATACATTTTTTTTAAAAGAGAGAGTGTCTGAAAAATCATACTCAGTTAGTTCCAGACCCAGACCAAGAATTGAAGTCTCTTGACTTTCAATACTCTGTTACATCTACACAGTTCTTTCTCTGGTGAAGAAAATAGAATTCAGTAAGTATTTTTTGAGTATTTTTTCATACACAAGGTACTGTGGTAGGTGCTTGCGGTGAGCATGGGGAATATGTGCAGATGACTTCTTAAGTCATGGGTCCTGCCTTCATGGGGCTCACACTGGACTTGTGAAGACAGAATACAAATACAGGCAGGCTTTGCTTCTCGTGGTTCTGATTAAGCATGAAACGAACTCATTTACCATGGTTTCATTAAATAACTCTCCCAACAACACGGTTCAAATTACAGTTACCATGGCATATTAACTGTGGGTCACTGCATGGAGTACAAATTGGGCTGCTAGCTCTTCAGTCCACAAATCACTATGTAAGTAATAGATGTGTACCACAATCAGTTACCAATCATGACATTTCTCCCATCACCTGCAGTGCTTGGTGACCAATTGCAGCAAGTTCTTTCAAAATCTGCAGTGATTGGTCATTGTGCATCTGTCATTCAATTCATGCACTGCCAGCAAAGTGTGTAGTTGTGCTGCCTCTGTGATTCTCAGTGATAAACCCTGGTGGCATTTTATAAAAACAGATAATCAGAAGGTCAAATTGGTCAACAAAGATGAAAATACACCAAAGAAACAAAAAGTGTTAAAGACAGAGGTGAAATTTGAATGGGATGTAAATGGAGTTATAGAAGAAACAGCTGACCATGTGAATGTTGACCCTGTCACCTTTGGAGAAACTCTACATATACAACCAGAAGGACTTATTGACAATAAACTTACAGACATAAATGAGGGAAAAGATCATGACAAAAAGAATGAAGAAGATATCCCAGAGGAAGTAACTCTAGCACACACACAAAAAAATGGTGGTGGTGGGGAAACACTTTAAGTTAACGGAACTCTCAGATATATTTTATGACATTGAAAGCACAAAGGGGAAAATGATGTTGGAAGTGATGCGAACTTAGAAAAGAGTATGCCGATTCACCAAGGCATAAACAAATATCAGTTTTACTATTCCTTTTCATTTTCCTATTGTTTATAACTGCCAGTAAGACAGATTTTAATGTTTTTAGAAGCATTAGAATGTATCATTGAAAAATCATATTTTTCCCATTGATTATTAATATTTCTTGGCATGGTTTCAGATTGCATGGTGATTTTTATAGTTCCACAGTACCATGCAAAGTGAATATTACCTGTATATGAATCATTAAGTCATAAGCTGTGTGTGGTGTCTCATGCCTGTAGTCTCAGCTACTTGAAAGGCTGAGGTGGGAGGATCACTTGAGGCCAGGAGTTTGAGACCAGCCCCAGCAATATAGCAAGACCCTGTCTCTACAAAAATAAAATAAAATAAATTATAGGTTATAAAATAAGACATCATGATACTATAGAACGGTTTCAAAGCAACATATGACACATTGCCAGTTAATTTTTATGGGTAGTAATTTCCCTAAGAGGTCAAGGGAGAGAGAGATCATCATCATCATATCTATGATGATGAGATGATGATAATGATGATGATGATGGGAGAGAACTGGGATGGGCTTTGGAGTTTCCAATTTGGACAGACCCAGTGAAAGAAAGGTGGCATTCTAGGAGAGTGGGCAGATGCTCATAGCAGCCCATAAAATATTGAGCAGATGCTCATAGCAGCCCATATAATATTACTGCCATGAATGATGTCAGTAAGGCAGACTACTTGACTCTGAAATTTCAAGCATCTTTTTTTTTTTGACAAATTGCTTTATATCAAAGTGTGTGCCTAAAAAGTGTTTCTCAAGCCATGCATGCTAAGATTACAAAGATTGTGGAATGAAGCACAGAAAATTTGGCTCAACAAACTGAATTGTGCTATGGGCACCTTCTGTCACCAGCTGTATAGAGGCCACCCTCACCTTTACCCTGAGTGGAACGTCGCCTCTCGGGTGTTAAGAAGCCTTCCATAAGTTATCTCCAGCAATAATATTAATCACTTATTTTATGGCTTTACAGTTTATTTGTGCTTTTAATATAAAAACATAGAGATGGCTGGGAAGGTCGGGAGCTGAGGCACCTGGAGAGCTGATACTTTGCCTAAAGGGCAGGGCTGCTGCTCGGCTCTTGGAAATGTACGGACGGTACTGTGAGATCCATTGAAGTTTTTAAAGGAAGTCATAACTGTTGGCTTAATATGAAGTTTTCGAACTTGAAAAAGTTGACTCAAGCTTTTAAAACATGTATCTTCTAGCAGGGTAAATGGCCTGTCCCTGTGCTTGATCTGGCTGCCAGTTTGTAACTGCTTTGTAAGACAACGGTGCTGTCTTACACACAGTGTTCATCTAATTTGGACAAAGTAGGGATTATAATGCAGTTGTTATGATCAATTTTCATATGATGAAATAGGCTTATGGAGCTTAAGTAACTTGTCCAAGGAAGCACTGGTGTTAGGTAGTGGACCCAGGAAACTGATGCCTAATTTGATGCTTTTTCTCCTCTATATCAGCTTCTTAAAGTTTGCTCTATCAACTGTGAGAATCAAATGAAAACCTCAACCACCAGCCTTCAGAAGGGCCTGGA
Organism: Theropithecus gelada; assembly: GCF_003255815.1. NCBI lineage: Eukaryota > Metazoa > Chordata > Mammalia > Primates > Cercopithecidae > Theropithecus > Theropithecus gelada. The sequence goes on from NC_037674.1 coordinate 7,036,517, forward strand.
CCAGGGGAGTTCTAGGGAACTGGGAAGCAGAACCTCATGGTCTGTCTCTTTAGAGCATCACCATTGTGACCAATTTGAATCCATCTCTATCCTTATTAGTCTAAATGAATAGATGGTCAGTACAGCCTTCAAGTAATCCTGCATCATTATTATTTCTCTTACCTACGCTTTCTGTGCATGCTCAGCAGCAATACATTTGAGCCTATCTTCCCTGACATGTCCTGTGATGCACGTTGCCTATTAAGTTCAAAGTTCATAGTCACATGATTTAACATTCAGTAGAGCTGAGAATATGGTTTAAAAATCCTCTTAAGAAAAATGATGGACTTACTATCAACACGTTCTAAAAAGATGAACATTCCTTGCATGGAGATGGGATGAGGAAGTACCCTTGGACTGGGTCAAGATTTTAGGTCACTTCAACAATGGATGAATGGAAGCCTCAAAATTTGTTACCATACATTTAGTGGTTTTAGTTTGAAAATTTTAAAACAGATATCATCTTAGTGATAAAATATCTCATCAGTGCAATGATAAAATAGCTTTAAACCTGCCATGACCTGATGAACCCTTAAGCAAAACTAGCTGCAAAATGTTCTCTTAAATAACTGACTAAATAAAATTTCTGAATCAGTATTATTATTACTTGTAAGCCAGTTAAATAATGGGCAGTGGCCCAAAATGATGATTTTAGAATACTTAATCTATAGTTAAACATAATTTATTATTAGAAAGTTGCAAGTCACAACAATAATGATATAACCCCCACACATCTACTAGAATGGCTGACATCCAACAACCAACAATACCAACTGCTAGAGGGGATGTGGAGCCACAGGAATGCCAATTCATTGGTGGGAATGCAAAAATGGTACAGCCACTTTGGAAGAGAGTTTGCACTTTCTTACAAAACTAAACCTAGTCTTTTTCTTTTTTTTGAGACAGTGGTTTCACTCTGTTGTGCCGGCTGGAGTGCAGTGGTGTGATCTTAGCTTACTGCAACCTCTGCCTCCCAGGCTCTCCATCCTCAGCCTCCTTAGTATCTGCAACTACAGGGTGCATGCCACGATGCCTAGCTAATTTTTGTACATTTTGGAAACACAGGGTTTCATTATGCTGCCCAGGCTGGTCTTGAACTCCGGGGCTCAAGCAATCCATACTCCTCGGCCTCCCAAAATGCTGGGATTACAGACATGAGCCACTGTGCCCAGCCTAAACACAGTCTTACTATCAGATTCAGCAATCACACTCAGGTGATTTGAAACTGAACTGATTTGGAAGCGTATGTCCCTACATAAACCAGCATACCAATGTTTATAGCAGCTGCATTCATAATGGTCCAAAATTAGAAGCAGCCAATATATCCTTCAATAGGTAAATGGAGGAACAAACTATAGTACATTCATACAATAGAATATTATTCAGCAACTAGAACTGAGCTATCAAGCCACACGAAGTTATGGATGGATCTTTTTTTTGAGACAGAGTTTTGTTCTTTTTGCCCAGGCTAGAGTGCAATGTGGTGATCTCGGCTCACTGCAACCTCTGCCTCCTGGGTTCAAGCGATTCTCCTGCCTTAGCCTCCTGAGTAGCTGGGATTACAGGCATGCACCACCAGGCCCGGCTAATTTTTCATTTTTAGTAGAGACGGGGTTTATCCATGTTGGTCAGGCTGGTCTCGAACTCCTGACCTCAAGTGATCTACCTGCCTCAGCCTCCCAAAGTGCTGGGATTACAGGCATGAGCCACTGCGCCCGACTCTAGTTATGGATGAATCTTAAATGCATATTGCTAAATGAAACAAGCTAGTCTGAAAAAGCAATATACTGTATGAGTTCAACTATATGACATTCTGGAAAAAGCAAGTGACAGAGACAGTAAACAGATCAGTGTTTGCCAAGAAGTTAGAAGTTGGGGGGATGATTGAATACGTGAAGTGCAGGGATTTTTTTGTGTGTGTATGATTGATACTATAACCGTGTATACAAGGATTTGGCAAAACCCTATGGGAGATTTTTATGAAATTTACAGTGCAGAGTGCAAACCTTAATCAGGAAAATTAAAAAAAAAATTAGGAACCAGGTGCTGTGGCTCACGCCTGTAATCCCAGCACTTTGGGAGGCTGAGATGTGAGGATCATCTAAGGTCAGGAGTTCAAGACCAGTCTGGTCAGCATGGTGAAAACCCGTCTCTACTAAAAAATACAAAAATTAGTTGGGCATGGTGGCGGGCGCCTGTAATCCCAGCTACTCAGGAAGCTGAGGCAGGGACAATTGCTTGAACCTAGGAAGCGGAGGTTGCAGTAAGGCGAGATCACACCACTGCACTCCAGCCTCAATGACAGAGCAAGACTCTGTTAAAAAAATTATTAAAAAAAAAAAAATTAGGATGTTGGGGAACCCAGGATGAGAGGTAGAATATGACAAAAGGATCTACATGTACTACAAATGTATGGAACAATCTTGTTGAAGGAGATGAGGAACAAAGTGCTGGCTTAGGTATCTTTGGAAATGAATGACTAAAGGCACAGGAACTGTACATACACACTCTACTCTAGCTGACAAAGTTGTGCCCCATAGGAACATGGGCTAACAATTCTGAAACGACTGTACCCGTATACTGGGATTAAAGAATTAACTAAAATAAGTAAATGATGGAAGCTAGGCTCCTCACTGCAGGCGTGGGAGATTCCAGATAAACAAGGAGAGGAGTCTGGAAAGATCTGTGTGGTAATGGATTAGAGGTAAAGCTTTCAGTAGGAACTCATGCTTCTCAATATAGTTGCAGGTGATTACACACAGCATTATATATATGCACAGGTATATCTATAAATGGTTACATATAGAATTATAGATGCAGACAGTTACATTAAAAGTAATGGCAAAACCACAATTACTTTTGCACCAACCTAATATATTTTGCTCTTCTGCCAGCTGAGCAGGCCTACAAGCAATGAAGCAACGACTCCCCAGTAGCAAAGAGCGTACCTACTGCTCAGAGCTTGGTTTCTAATACCATTTTCAGTAGAAGGAATCAGGGCTTTTTGGAGAAAGGCTGAACCTAGCACTCAGGTTGGAAATATACAGGATAAGCCAGGAGCATCTTTTAGTGCCAGAAAATAAGGAAGCGCTCACAAAATAAATTTCCATAATGATGGGATTATATTAAAGGGACACACAGGCCAACTGAAAGAGCTCCCGATGTCCAAAGAACAATTTGAACACCAAAATAAAGGAGGCTATAACCCAAAACATAAATATCCATGAGACCACATTTACATAAATAAATATATGTCCAAAATATCCTTCAATAGGTGAATGAAGGATAGATGAATTTATATAAATAAATAGTCCAGTAAATGAGTAAAGACACATTGAAGAAGAGACAAGCCCGAGCAGAAGAACTTCAGTCTGTGTAGCTGCTCCTAAGAAGGTGAAGCATAGATAAGAATTTAGATAAGGAATGCCCGGGAAGCTGACACACCACGAGGAGCTGTAGCAGACGCGACAACTAATTATACTGTGGACGTGTGTTCCGGATGGGATCCCAAAAAGAACATTAGGGAGAAAAACTGAGGAGTTCTGACCAAGTATGGATTCCAGTGAATAATAATGCTTCAGTATTGTTTCATTGATTGTGGCAAATCTAACAGATTAACGTAAGATGTTAATAATAATAGGGGAAAATGGGTGTGGAATATTTGGGAACTCTATGCTACTTCAGTAATTATTCTGTAATTCCATAGCTGCCCTAAAACGCAAAAGCTTATTTTATTTTAGTTTTGAGACGGAGTCTCACTCTGTGGCCCAGGCAGGAGCGCAGTGGCGTGAACTGCAACCTCTGCCTCCCGGGTTCAGGAGAGTCTCCTGCCTCAGACCCCTCTCCGGCTGGGATTACAAGTGTGCGCCACCACGCCTGGCTAATTTTTATTTTTATTTATTTATTTATTTATTTATTTTGAGACGGAGTCTCGCTCTGTCGCCCAGGCTGGAGTGCGGTGGCGCGATCTCCACTCACTGCAAGCTCCGCCTCCCGGGTTCACACCATTCTCCTGCCTCAGCCTCCCGAGTAGCTGGGACTACAGGCGCCCGCCACCTCGCCCGGCTAATTATTTTTGTATTTTTAGTAGAGACAGGGTTTCACCGTGTTAGCCAGGATGGTCTCGATCTCCTGACCTCCTGATCCGCCCACCTTGGCCTCCCAAAGTGGCTAATTTTTAAATTTTAATAGAGAGGGAGCTTCACCTCACTGGCCATGCTGGTCTCCAATTCCTGACCTCAAGTGATTTGCCCACCTTGGCCTCCCAAAGTGCTGGGATTACAGGTGTGAGCCACCGTGCCCAGCCCCACAAAAGTTTATTTTTTAAAAAGCAAATCAGATTGCATCATCCTCTGCTTAAAGCCCTTTCAGTCATTCACTCATTCAAAAAATTCATGAGTGACTCCTATGTTCTGGCCACCCTGTATGTTGCTGAGGATTTAATTATGAGCCAAGAAAACATGGACTCTTACAGTTTAATAGGGGAGATGAGATCTACTGCACCTCTGAAGAAGAGGTCCAAGGAGCTGGCAGAGCCCGTACAGGGACCTGACCAGGTTAGGAGCACAGGGGAAGCTGTTCCAGGTGACAGTTGGGACATGTGTCGGGGAGGAAGCTCCTACACGCTAGGAAATTTGTAAAAGCCAAGGTGGTCAGGGGAGAACAGTGGGAGGTGAGGCCACCAGGATTGGCAGGGCCCATTAGGGGGACTAACAGACCTTATTCAGGATCCTGGCTTGTCCCAAGAGTGATGAGAACCACAGTTTATCCCCCCTATCTGTTTCAATCATATGAGTCTAGAGATACAGCCTGTTTTGCTCATAGCTACACCCTTACCACCTAGCAAAAGGTCAGGAAGAAATTTTGATTTCCTTTTTTTTAAACCTTTTTGGAAAATGATTATAGATTCGCTAGAAGTTGCAAAAAAATGTGCAGGAAGGTCCTCTGTACCCTTCATCCAGTTTCCCCCACCATAACATCTTGTATAACTATAGTACAATATCAAAACTGAGACATTAACATTGACACAATCCATAAAGCGTATTCAGATTTCAGCAGTTTCATATGTATTTATTTGTGTCTATATAGTTCTATGCAATTCTGCCACATTTGCGATTCATGTAACCAGTATCTTGACTGTGGAATTCATGTAACAGTATCTTGATTGTGGAATCAAGATACTGTTCCATCACTGCAAGCCACATCCACCACACCCTTCCTTAACAACCATTATTATGATTCCCTGGCAACCCTATGCCCCCTCTATATACATTATATTGATAATTGACATGCACAGAGAGACCTGACCCCATGTGAAAAGCAGTCCCTGTTTTTGATGCATAAAGTAGATTGGAGGAGGCAAGGACAAACATGAGACTATCAGCCAAGGGAAGAAACGATAGTCAAAGGGTGAACGTTGTTGAGTGAGCAAGCTGGAAGTCATGGACAGGGCATGGGCTCTTTGTGGATTTGCTATTTTGGAGTTAGAACAGCTTCTGGTGAAGACAAAATCCTAGGTGTGCCTGTGGGAGGGGGCAGCTGAGATGGAGTGGATTGGGACATAGAGAGGAGGAGTCAAGAGGCTGTCACTGGTCGGGGAGTTGTCGCGGGGATGTTGAAGTTACTCAGGGTGATGCATGCTTGAGTGGAGAAGCTATCAGGAATGAATGAGGGCATACCAGCCACAGAGAGCAGAGAATAGAACGGGGGATTTTGCCCTGACATTAGCTTGTTAACTGGCACAGGAGGTGAGCCAGGTGACACAGTGGGACAGTATGTTATAGCTAAATGGCAGGCTGTAACTATACATATAGTTATATGACATAGTTACAGAAACATAGACACAAGGGGCCAGGTGCGGTGGCTCACGCCTGTAATCCCAGCACTTTGGGAGGCCATGGTGGGCGGATCACGAGGTCAGGAGATCGAGACCATCCTGGCTAACACAGTGAAACCCTGTCTCTACTAAAAATGAAAAAACATTAGCCTGGCGTGGTGGTGGGCGCCTGTAGTCCCAGTTAGTCTGGAGGCTGAGGCAGGAGAATGGCGTGAACCCAGGAGGTGGAGCTTGCAGTGAGCCGAGATCGCACCCTTGCCCTCCAGCTTGGGTGACAGAGCAACACTTCCTCTCAAAAAAAAAAAAAAAAAGAAAGAAAAAAGAAACAGAGACACAAGAAACAAACAGAAGGAAAGTTCTGCAGCAGTGCTAGTAAAGTAACAGATCTGGACTGAAGAGAGATTTGCTATGGTTCTAATGTGTCCCTCTGTCTTAGTCTATTTGTGTTGCTGTAACGAGTATCTGAGGCTGGGGAATTCCTAAAGAAAAGAGGTTTATTATTCGGCTCATGGTTCTGCAGGCTGTACAAAAGCATGGTGCCAGCATCTGCTTCTGGTGAGGGCCTCAGGGAGCTTCCACTCGTGGTGTAAGGTGAAGCTGCTGTGTGCAGAGATTGCAGAGATCACACAACAACAGAGGAAGCAGGAGAGAAGGGAGATGCCTGTTCTTGTGAACATCCAGCTTTTGCAGCAACAAAGTAGAGCGGGAATTCATTCACTTCTCCCTCACCCCCCACCTGAGACAGCATTAATCTATTCATGAGGGATCCATCCTCACAACCCAAACACCTCCCATGAGATCCCAGCTTCAACACTGAGGATCGAATTTTAATGTGAGGTTTGGAGAGGTGAAACATCCAAACTATAGCACCCCCAAGAAGCATGTGTTATAAACGGAATCCCCAGTGCAACAGTGTTAAGAGGTGTGACCTTTAAGAGGGAATTAGGCCCCGAGGGCTCCGCCCCCAAAAATGCATTAACGTTATCATGGGAGTGAGTTTGAATTTGGCCTTCTTGCTTTCTCTCACCCTCTCACCATCTGCCATAGGATGACATGGTGAGAAGGCCCTCGTCAGATGTCAGGCCCTCAATCTTGGACTTCCCGGTTTCCAGAACCATAAGCCAATACATTTCTTTATAAGTTACTCAGTTTTGGGTATTCTGTTATAGCAACACAAAACAAACTAAGACAGGCCCCTTGTCTCCCTCCCTGAACGTAGACCTATAGGAATTTCATGAGCATGACTTAGCTGATTTTGGCACAGATGAGAGATGCGTTTGAAAGATCAGACCTGGCTTGAGCAAGTCCTCGCCATGCCTGGGTGCCAGCAGAACCAGGAGGCAGAGAGAGCAAGGATGGTGCATTCATCTGTGAAGGCAGCCGTAACAAAGAACCCCAAACCGGGTGGTTTAAAACAACAGAAATTTATCACTTCACAGCTGCGGAAGCTAGAAGTCCAAGATGGAGATGTCAGGAGGGCCACGCTTCCTCTGAAACTTGCTGGGGAGAATCCTTCCTTCCTCTTCTAGCTTCTGTGTTTGCCAGCCATCCTTGGCATTGCATGGCTTGAAGATACACCCTTGGTTTGTAGAAACATCTGTGTTTTCTCTCTTCTTTTTTGAGATGGGGTTTCACTCTGTCACCTAGGCTGGAGTGCAGTGGTGTGATCGATGCCTGAATTCCTGGGTTTCAAATGGTCCTCCCACCTCAGCCTCCTGAATAGCTGGGACTACAGGTGTGCACCACCATGCCTGGCTGTATGTTTTTATTTTTTGTAGAGATGGGGTCTCCCTCTCAAAGCGCTGGGAGTGCAGGTGGGAACACTGCACGCTGCCTTCTCTTTTCATGAGGACACCAGTCGTTTTGGATTAGGGCTCATGGTAGTGACCTCATTTTAACCTGATTCTATCTGCAAAGATCGTATTTCAAAATAAAGACACATTCAAAGTTACTGGAGATTTGGATTTCAATGTACTTTTTAGGAGACATAATTCAGCTCTTAACAGGTAGCAGGTAGGATGGGGGTCACTGCCCTACAGATGGGGTCTGTTCATCCATCAAATAAGTCACTCCTTTTGGGGGAGAAGCAAGCGAGGAGTCGAGAAGCCTGAGCTGTGTGTTCCGATACTGTCCCTTCCAGGGCATGAAGACGGGAAATAAGTTTTCCCTTAACAACAATCTTCTAAAATGGAGTGAGTTCTTTAAAAGAGAATGCAAAACTAATTAGGCATTGATCTCAAGAAAATTAATTATTTAGAAGGAATTGATTTGCCACAGCATCTCCCAGAAAAGACAAGTTTTCTTAAATCTTTTGGTACATTACAGTGTTTTTTAAAGGTTTCAGGGAAAAAAAAAAGGATGTTTTTAGATAGAAAGAAATGAGAAATTGTATTTAATAATGTTTGACAGGAGATTGGTGAAAGAACAACTGACAGTAATGTTTGAAGGTTTAATTAACATGTCAGATGAATGCAGAAAGTATTAATAGCTACTAGTTTACGCAGCAGTTTGTTAAACTTCTGAAGAGGATCAAATTATAACTCCCCTGGGGAGTTATTTGCATATTAACAAGAAGTTATGTTAGAACATCTATAAAGCACAGGCTTCTTATCAGTGTGTTTATGAATATTTGGCCCCTTTAAAAACCTTTTGTGTTGTGTCTTTAAACATAACATTATATCAATCACATAAAATTTCCCTTCCTGCCCTCTTTCTCCCCTGCAAGTGTATTTTTCTTTTCTTGTTTTTTTTTTTTTTTTTTTTTTGAGACGGAGTCTTGCTTTGTCGCCCAGGCTGGAGTACAGTGGCGCAATCTCCACTCACTGCAATCTCCGCTTCCCGGGTTCGAGCGATTCTCCTGCCTCAGCCTCCCGAGTAGCTGGGACTACAGGTGCTCGTCACCACGCCCGGCTAATGTTTTTATATTTTTAGTAGAGACAGGGTTTCTCCATGTTGGTCAGGCTGGTCTCGAACTCCTGACCTCAGGTGATCTGCCCGCCTTGGCCTCCCAAAGTGCTGGGATGACAGGCATGAGCCGCCGCGCCCCGCCTTGAACTCATACTTGTTGCTGCTGTTGTTTTCAGAACCTGTGAAGTGAACTCTTACTTACAAATGTGCCAGGATGTGGACTGGATAATGCAGAGCTGCTCTGAAGTGGCAGGGGTGAGGGTTAGAGCGGCTGACATCTACTTCCTGACCCTAAGGTGGTCGCTGAACCTGGCCATGGAACTCCAGGCTCCTTAGAAGGGACACAACAGGACACTCAGGGAACCAGATGGCTCTGAGACCCCCTGAGGCCTTCCCATTCCAACACCCTATCTCTCCAAACCTCAGTGGCCCAGCAGCCCCTGCTGCAAGGGCATTCAAAGGACAGTAAGCTCTTCTGATCATTTTTTGTGTTGGAGGGGGCAGCATGATCATGAGGCCCATTACTGTGGGTAATGACATGGAGAAAGAAATTCACCAGGAGTGAGCTGGGTGAGGATGCTGAAGACCTCTGAACGGTGACAGTGCGTTTCAAAGTTCACAAGTTGCTTTTTCACGGATCACCTCTCTCACAACAATCCCGTGTACAATCCTCACCTTCCGGATGAGGAAACGGATGCAGGAATATTGAGCAGCCCGTCCCAGGTCACAGAGCTGGAAGGAGTTGCCAGTGGAGCCAGGTGTCTTGATTTCAAGCCTACTGTTTTTCCTCCTGTCTGTATCACAGCTGCCTGCCTTGACTAATCTGCTGCAGACCAAGTCTGGGAGGAATGGAGTTGACATCCCCGTAGCTATAAATCTGCAGCGGCACAGGCAGTCTGTGTTAGCATCTAAAAGGCTGCAGAGGTAGGGGAGGGAAAACTGAATGCGGTGCTCGTGGCCACGGTTTCCTTTCATTCTATAAAGAGTGTGCTTGTCAAGCACCATCTGGAAGATGACATGCAGCCCCTTCTCCGTGACGAATGAAGACACGCAGAGGCAGATTCCAGAACGGCATCGACATCTTTGTTCAGTGATGTCAGACACAAAACGGAGTTGTTTAAAAACTCGCTCTCAAATACAGGCACAAAAGTCACGGTGCAGGAAGGACATATGGAACTTGGACAAGCCAAGAAGGCGAGGTTTTAATCTGAAATTGTAAACAAACATGCTCTGGGAGAGATAAAAACCTTTTTATGGAAAGACAAAACAGGCACAGAAATCCACTCAAATCAAGTGTGGAGCTGGATAAGTTATTGTGAGGTGAGTGAGTTTGTAATCACCCTCTCTGGTCAAGAAATGAAACTTCACCAGCTGCCCCAGAATCTCCTCCATGTGCCTGGACCCAGTGACAATCCCCTTTCTTCTCTTTCAAAGTACTCACTCTCTGGTTTGTAGTAATCACTTCCTTTCATTTCTGTATAGTTTTATCACTCAAGTAGCTATCCTTAGACACTGTAGTTTAGGCTTTTTAAAAAAATTAATTAATTTATTTTTATTTTTTTTAGACAAGGTCTCGCTCTGTCACCCAGGCTGGAGTGCAGTGGCACAATCATGGCTCATGGCAGCCTCGACTCCCCAGGGCTCAAGTGAGCCTCTCACTTCATCCTCCTGAGTAGCTGGGACTACAGGTGCGTCCCACCATGCCAGGCTAATTTTTTTGTATTTTTTATAGAGACAGGGTTTCGTTATGTTGCCCAGAACTCTAGGCTCAAGCGATTTGCCTGCGTCAGCCTCCCAGAGTGCTAGGATTACAGGTGTGAGTCACAGCCCCAGCCCATAGTTTAGTCTTGTCCATTAAAAATTTGTACTATGTCATCAAATCTCTTTAATGTACCGGTTTCCTCTTTCTCTTTCCTTCCTTCCTTCCTTCTTTCCTTCTTTCCTTCTTTCCTTCCTTCCTTCCTTCCTTCCTTCCTTCCTTCCTTCCTTCCTTCCTTCCTTCCTTCCTTCCTTCCTTTCTTCCTTCCTTCCCTCCCTTCTCCTCTCCTTCTCTCTCTCTCTCTCCCTCCCTCTCTCCCTCTCTCCTTCTCTTCCTCTCTTTCTCTCTTTGTTTGTTTTTGATACAGAGTCTTGCTCTGTTGCCCAGGCTGGAATACAGTGGCACGATATCTGCTCACTGCAACCCCCGCCTCCCAGGTTCAAGCAATTCTCCCAGGTTCAAGTGATCCCACCTCCCAGGTTTAAGCAATCCCGCCTCCCAGGTTCAAGCAATCCTCAGCCTCCCAGGTAGCTGGGATTACAGGGGCCCACCACCCTCTATCCCTTTCTTTTTCCTACAATTTACCTGTAGAAGTGTCCAGGACATTTGGAGTCTGGAGCTTGCCAAATATACCCTCTTGGTGCAGTTCAACATGATTACTGTGTCTTCTGAGTTTCCTGAAAATTGGTACCTGGAACCAGACTGAATTGGAGTCTGGCTTGATCCCCATTGCAGGATATAAATGGCTGTTCTTTCATCAGGAGGCATTCATGTCTTGTTTCCACACTTTTTCAATGTTAGCCACTGTTGATCCTCAGTGCCTGTATCTGTTAACTAATTGTGATTTGCAAAATGAAGACATTTTAATTCAGTATCTTTTTCTTTTCTTTTTTTTTTTTTTTTTTTTTTTTTGAGACAGAGTCTTGCTCTGTCACCCAGGCTGGAGTGCAGTGGTGCAATCTCGGCTCACTGCAACTCCACCTCCTGGGTTCACGCCATTCTCCTGCCTCAGCCTCCCCAGAAGCTGGGACTACAGGTGCCCGCCACCACGCCTGGCTAATTTTTTTTGTATTTTTAGTAGAGACGGGGTTTCACCATGTTAGCCATGATGGTCTTGATCTCCTGACCTCGTGATCTGCCTGCCTTGGCCTCCCAAAGTGTTGGGATTACAGGTGTGAGCCACCGCACCCAGCACAATATCTTTTTCGATTATTGTTTGCAATATTATTACAAAAAGACACTTTCAGCTGGGCATGGTGGCTCACACATGTAATCCCAGCACTTTGGGAGGCAGAGGCGGGCGGATCACGTGAGGTTAGGAGTTTGAGACCAGCCTGGCCAACATGGTGAAACCCTGTCTCTACTAAAAATACAAAAATTAGCCGGGTGTGGTGGCGCGTGCCTGTAGCCCCAGCTACTCGAGAGACTGAGGCCAGAGGATTGCTTGAACCAGGAGGCAGAGGTTGCAGTGGGCTGAGATCATGTCACCCCTCTCCAGCCTGTGTGACAGAGTGAGATTCTCTCTCAAAAAAAAAAAAAAAAAAAGAGAAAAAAGAAAAAAGAAAAAAGACACTTCCTCTCATCTACTAACTGGTTTCCCAGTGACACACTTCATATAGAAAGGCAAGATAATAGTTTTCTAATTTGCCAGGTTTTAAGATAATGAGTTGTTTTCCTATCATCCTCTGAGGGCAACCAATGAGTTTCAAAAAATCTGATTATAAACTTCTGAATTTAAATATATTTGGTAGGTTTGAATGCATTGCGATGAGTATTCTTATTGGCACTCACAAAATTTTTTTTAATCTTTAGCAAATAAGAACATCTAAAGTGGGCTCTTGAACCCTTTTGTCATCGCTCTAGTGTAACAGTCTTTCACAGCTCTTTTGCAGTCCTGTATGATCCCAAACTTCAGCTCAGCCATTTCTTTTATTGAGAAATGGTGTAATATTTCAGGACCACAGTCAGGACCCTTGGGATATTCATTGCTACTAGGTTGGTCATTGTTTTTAGATTTTTTCAGTGGGCAGAGCTATGAAACACACACACACACACACACACACACACACACACACACAGTTAGCTACACAGATAAACAGCCTATCTCATGAATTCATATTCCCATTTTTAGTTCAAATTCAGGACTACAGAGTTCTGTATGTAACCTAGCCTGGGTATGTCTCCAACTCCTTTCCTCTACCTCGAGAATTTGGTTTTCAAGAACACAAGGGATGGTAGAATATCCCATAATACCTCATTTGCTTAATCCTGTATTATGCTAAGTATTCCCCATGCTAATGCTAATACTACCAGAATCATTTGATTACTGCAAGTAGTTCCCAGTTTTACATATGCTTTCCCCATGTTTTTAAAAATAGCCAAATTACATCTACACTGTCAGAGCATATAACCAGTGCATACTACACCTTCCTTTTTCTTTTCTTTCTTTTTGCTCTGTTGCCCAGGCTGCAATGCAGTGGCATGATCTCGGCTCACTGCAACCTCCCCTTCCTGGGTTCCAGTGATTCTTGTGCCTCAGCCTCCTGAGTAGGTGGGATTACAGGTGTAAACCACCATGCCCGGCTAATTTTTGTATTTTTTGTAGAGACGGGGTTTGACCATTTTGGCCAGGCTGGTCTCAAACTCCTGACCTAAAGTGATTCACCCACCTCAGCCTCCCAAAGTGCTGGAATTACAAGTGTGAGCCACTGTGCCCAGCCTATACTTTTTTTTTAACCCTCCGTTGGTCTTTTAGAAAATAACACCTTTACAAAATAAAATTCACATACCATAAAATTCACTCTTTTAAAGTGTACAATTCATTGGTTTTTAGTATAGTCACAGAGTTCTGCAACCATCACCACTATCCAATTTTAGAACTTTTTTGTCACCTGAAAAAGAAACCTCTACCCATTAGTAGAGATTCCCATTTCTCCTCCTTCCAGCCCTCACAACCACTAATCTATTTTCCTTCTCTCTGTGGATTTGCCTTTTCTGGGCATTTCATACCAATAAAATCATGGTCTTTTGTGACTGGCTTTTTTCACTTAGCATAATATTTTCAAAATTCATCAGTGTTATAGCATGTATCAGTACTTAATTACTTTCTGTGGCTGAAAATATTGTCTAGTTGGGATATCCCACATTTTGCTTGTTCATTCATCTGTTGAGGGATATATAGGTTGTTACCATTTTTGGCTATTATGAATCATAGTGCTGTCAATATTTGTGTATGAGTTTTTGTGTGAAAATACATTTTCAGTTCTCTTGGGTATATACCTATGACTGAAATTGCTGAGTCGTATGCTAAATCAACGTTTAACATGTTGAGAAATTGCCAGACTGTTTTCCAAAGTGGTTGTGCCATTTTCTGTTTCCACTGGCCGTATAAAGATTCCACCTTCTTCATATCCTCACCTGCACTTTCTCTTGTCCATAGCTTTGATTATGATCATCTTTTCAGTGTGTGTGAAGAGGTGTCTCACCATGGTTTTGATTTGCATTTCTCTAATGACTGATGATGTTGAGCATCTCTGCGTGTGCTTATTGGCCATTTCTTTTTTTAGAGGGTTTCACACAATTCAACATGATTTGAAAATGATCAGAGAAAAATTTCAGTGAATCAATAATTTTGAAAATGGATGTGCTTCTCTGAAAAATTAGGCATGATGTTGAAACTCCTATTTAAGTGTATATAGGGTTATAAAAGTATATAATAAGTGTATGAAAAGATTTCTCAGTTAGCTTCAATTCTTGCTCTCTTATAAAGCATTCATTTTCATGTATTTTTCTGCAGGACATATTAGCTCTCTGATGTAATTAGGTGTATATAAGAGGAATGCAACATAATTTGTATTCATCTTTAACTTTACATTGAATGGTCAAACAACTAAATCATTCTATCCATCTATCTATCTATCTATCTATCTATCTATCTATCTATCTATCTATCTATTCATCAATCTTTGAGTTTACTGTTTATATTTTTCCAGCTCTATTGAGGTATAATTGACAGATAAAATTGTATATATTTAAGATATGCAATGTGATGACTTGATATACATACACATTATAAAACTGTTTCCACGATTAAGTAAATTAATACATCCATCATCTCACGTAGTTACCATTCTTTGTGTGTGTGAACACAAGATCTGTCTTAGCAAATTTCAAATATAAAATACAGTGTTATTAACAATAATCAGCATGCTGTACATTAGATTCTCAGAACTTACTCATCTTATAAGTGAAAGTTTTTGCCCTTTGACCAACATCTCCTCATTTCCCCCACCCCGAAGTCCCTGTTCTACTCTGTTTCTGTGAGTTTAACATTTCTAGATTCCACATGTAAGTGAGATCACACGCTATCCTTCTCTGCCTGGTTTATTTCATTTAGCATAATGTCTTTTGTGTTCATATATGTTGTTGCAAATGAGAGGACTTCCTTCTTTTTTATGGCTGAATAATATTCCATTTCATACACACACACGTATACACATGCACACACATGCACACATACACCACATTTTAAAAATTCCTTCATCCATCAATGAACACTTAGGTTGATTCTGTAACTTGACTATTGTGAATAATGCTGCAATGAAGATGAAGTGCAGATATCTCTTCAAGACATAGATTTTGTTTTCTTTAGCAGCCATTTCTTTCCTTTGTTGGAGAAACATCACTTCACATCTTTTGCCCGCTTTTCAATTGGGTTATTTATTTCCTTACTGTTGAGCTGCAACAGTTTATAAATACATATGTTTACTGTTTTTGTAGGATAAATATATACATTTATTTTCTGATATTAGACCCTTAAGAGATACATGATTTGCAAATATTTTCTCCCTATCTGTGCATTGTCTTTTCATTTTCTTGATAGTGTCTTTTGAAAAAAGGTTTTAATTTTGGTGAAGTCCAATTTATCTATTTTTCTCTTTGGTTGCTTGCGATTTATGTTTCATAGCTAAGAAACCACTTCCCAATCCAGAGTCAAGTACAATGTATACCTATATTTTCTTCAAAGAGTTCCATAGTTTTAGTTCTTACATTAGGCCTCTCATGGATTTTGAGTTAATTGTTGTATATGGTGTGAGGAAAAGGCCCTCATTTAGTCTCAGTTCTGAAAGGAGCAATATATTAATGCTCACTATCTATACTTATGTCAGTATCTGTCTAATTATTTTGGTTGTTTGAAGCACATTAATACAATTCTTCAGAAAGGGATTATGGGGAACAAGATTCCTTGAATTTTTGCACATTGATGGTAGTTTATCTGCATCCTTTCTTTTTTAAAAAAATATTATTAGTTTTTAAGTTCCAGGGTACATGTATAGGATGTGCAGGTTTGTTACATAGGTAAACGTGTGCCATGGTGGTTTTCTGCACCTATCAACCCATCACCTAGGTATTAAGCCCAGCAAGTATTAGCTCTTTTCCCTAATGCTCTCCCCTCATTGCTCTCCCCTGACATGGCCCAGTAAGTGTTGTTTCCCTCCTGTGTCCATGTGTTCTCATTGCTCAGCTCCCACTTATAAGGAAGAACATGTGTGTTTGGTTTTCTGTTCTTGCATTAGTTTGCTGAGGATAATGGCTTCCAGCTTCATCCATGTCCCTGCAAAGAACATGATCTCATTCCTTTTTATGGCTGCATAGTACTCCCTGGTGCATATGTACCACATTTTCTTTATTTAGTCTCTCTGTGTCCTTTCTACTTGAAATTTAGTTTTACTGGATATAAAATCTTTGAGTAATATTTTCTTTTCTTGATTTTCCTTAAAATGCTTTCACATCATTTTTCTGGCATAATGAATTATTGTCCACTATTTTATTTTCCTCTTAAGTCACCTGGTCTTTTTGCCTTGATCCCCCAAAATATCTTCTTTTTTTTTAGAGCTCAGAAATTTTATTCCAGTATATTTGGTCATGACCATTCTGGTTTGATATTGGCTGGTACAGAGTATCCTCCTTTAATATGAAATTTCCAATCTTTCTAAAAATTCAGGGTTGGGTGTGGTGGTTCACACCTGTAATCCCAGCACTTTGGGAGGCCAAGGCTGGTGGATCACGAGGTCAGGAGTTTGAGACCAGCCTGACCAATGTGGTGAAACCCCATCTCTACTAAAAATACAAAAATTAGCCAGGCGTGGTGGCACCTGCCTGTAATCCCAGCTACTTGGTAGGCTGAGGCAGGAGAATCGCTTGAACCCAGGAGGCAGAGGTTGCAGTGAGCCAAGATTGCACCACTGCAGTTCAGCCTGGGTGACAGAGTGAGACTTCATCTCAAAAAAAATTAATAATAAAATAAAATAAATTCAGGATTATTTTCTTGAGTGACAGTTCTTAATATTGGTTTTGTTCCCTTGCTTTGGTTTCCATTTTCAGAAACTCCTTTCAGCCACATGTTGGATCTTCTTTAACATGCTTCGAATATGCCACTGTCTGAAATCTTTTCTATCTTTTTAATTTTTTTATGATCTTAAAAATTTTCCTCCTTTTTGCTTTTCATTGCTCCTTAGGTTTGTACTTATTGTGTTTATTCACTCTTGTATTGCTTTTTGTTTAGTCTTTATTTCTGAAATTCTTTTTTCCTTTCATTTCTGTTTTATATGTAAGCCCATCCATGATTCATTTTGAATACATTGCTGTATAAAGTGTGAGATTTAAATAGAAGTTGGTTATTTATTTGTTTTTGCTTATAGATGTCCAATTGCTCCAACACCATTTGTTGAAATGGTTATTTTCCTCCTGTATTGAATTGCTTTTGCACCTTTGTCAGAAATCAGTTAGCCAGCCTGGCCAATATGGTGAAACCCCATCGCTACTAAAAATACAAAAAAATAAACCAGGCATGGTGTTGCATGCCTATAATCCCAGCTACTCAGGAGGCTGAAGCACGAGAATCGCTTGAACCCGGGAGGCAGAGGTTGCAGTGAGCTGAGATTGTGCCACTGTACTCCAGCCCGGGCAACAGAGCAAGCCTCTATCTCAAAAAAAAAAAAAAAAAAAATTCAGCATATTTTGGGGGTCTATATCTGGGTTCTCTATTCAGTTACATTGAACCGTGTGTCTATCCTTCTGCCAACACCACAATATATTGATTACTTTATCTCTATAGTAAGCCTTAATATCAAGTAATTACTCCCACTTAATTCTTTTCCCAGATTATTTTAGCTATTCTAGAGCCTGTGCCTTTTTGCATACATTTAAAAATAAATGTACCTATGTCTTAAAAAAAAAAAAACACCTTGCTGGGATTTTGATAGGAATTGCAGTAAACCTATCAGGAAATTTGGGGAGAATTTATATCTTTACTATGTTGACTCTTGCAATTCATGAATACATTATGCCTCTCCATTTGTTTAGGAGTTTTAAAAAAATTTCATCATTGTGGTGATTAATTTTATGTGCCAACTTTGCTGGGCCACAGTACCCAGATATTTGGCTAAATATTATTTTGGGTATTTCTGTGAAGGTGTTTATGGATGAGATGGAAATTTAACCCAGTGGACTTTGAGTGAAGCAGATTCCCCTCCATAATGTGGAGGGGGTCCTCTAATCAGTTGATTTATTTTGTGGTTATGTCTTTTATGTCTTTCTGGTATGCTCTCATTGTCTATAGGGATGTTATTGTATTTCTCATTGCCTTTTTGAATATCCTTCTTAAGAATCTAATTATACTTAATCCCTACCAGAAAAGAGTAGAAAAGCGATTTCCACATCCTTTCCAGGTTAGGGGCTGATTATAATCAAATCTGAAACCTCCTAGAAAGTTGTTTTTGTTTAGACCCCACATTTGTATCCCTGAATGATTTCTGAAATTTCATTACTTGGTCTGTTTATTCTAAAGATATTGAAATAGTGATGTAATTAGAAGACTAAAACTAATAAAGCCATTACAATAATGACTACTGAGTTATAGGCAGAAATTAGCCCATAAGAATTATGAGGTCTGGTGCAAGATTTTATCGATCTTTACATGGCTTAGGGTAATGTCTTGTATATTATTTCACTCAATAGCTATTTATAGAATAGATGGGTTAAAAGGGGAGCATTTTAAATACTTTCTTGGTTTTAAGACATCAATATACAAATATTTACTATAGCTTTTATTCTAATAAGGTGTTATTCTGTGCACTGTGGGAAATTCAAAGAAATACCCATTGCGAAGTCTCTTCTCAAAGTTATTATAACATATTTGAGCAAACAGCTTAACCCCTTTTGCCTTCTGCTGACCTAGAAGATGGCTGCCAGATACCAAGCCGCCTTTGCTGAACATCTGTACTCTGTTCTTAGTCTACCAGTGGTGTTAGCTCTCACCCTTCCTCCTATTTTGGTTCAGTGTGGCATTTGAGGTTCTCATTTAACTTAGTCTTCTGGATGCAGACCCTGTGGGCCTAACTTTTGCTTTGGTCTTTTCCAGCATAACCTGTTCTGCTGCTATAGGCCAGGGAAAGCTACCTAATGGGAGCATGTTCAAATAGAAGTACTGACACGGTAATAGAAAAATAACTGGCACTTAGTGTTTGCTATATGTCAGGTGCTGCTTCAAGAACTCTAGATAAATGAAATCATTTAATCCTCACATGAAATTTATAAGATAGGTATTATTACTATCTTCATTAGGGAGTGGAGTTGGGCTTTTTACTAAGGCAGTGTGACACTAACATGTGTGCCCTAACCATTCTGCTGCCCTGACTTTCAGATGTGAGAGAAGACCTAAGGGAGGGATAGAATTTGCAAAGGTGATGAAAGAGGTCATTCTCAGCAGGAGTGACCCATTACTGTCCAGAAGCTTAGAAACCGAAGGCCAGGCTAGGTGTGGTGGCTCACGCCTGTAATCCCGGCACTTTGGGAGGCTGAGGTGGGCCGACTGCCTGAGCTCAGGAGTTTGAGACCAGCCTGGGCAACGTGGAAAAATCCCCTCTCTGCTAAAAATACAAAAATTAACTGGACGTGATAGCAGGCGCCTGTAGTCCCAGCTACTCTGGAGGCTGAGGCACGAGAATCACTTGAATACAGGAGGCGCATGTTGCAGTGAGCTGAGATCACGCTGCTGCACTGCAGCCTGGGGGACAGATCAAGACTCCGTCTCAAAAAAAAAAAAAAAAAAAAAGAAAGAAAGAAACAAACCAAAGGCCAGTATTTTGCTGGAGCAGAGGATTAGAGAAACATGTTGGAGAGAGTGAAGAGAGAAGTGGGTATTGCTGAATGGTCCAGGTTACCACTGAACATATAGCTTGCTTGCATGAAAAAAGCCAACATATGCCATAAAGATGACATCTCAGCAATTTGCTGCTGCTGCTCTTGCTGTTGCTATAAACACATGGGGCCAATCACATAACACCAAAAATGAGTGCATCATAATGCTTATTTCTCTTTGCCTATGGATAAATCTTTCCATTTATCCATAAGCAACGTGTTTTACTTTTGCTTCTTACTAAAAAAAAAGTGAAGGAGTTCTGGTTGAAGGTGACTCATACTTCAGAGCCAAATGATAAATTTTACTCCATTATTTTTTGTTCGGTTGATGGATGAGAATTATCAAATCTCATGAGGCTTGACTCATAATTTTCATAGTTTTTCCCTAAAGGCGAAACATTTCTTTCATGTGGAAGTTTGAGTCTGAGCATATGAATAATTGCTTATTCTAATGAAACCATTAGAATGCATAGGTTTCTAATAACCTGATTTAATAGTGCTAGTTGAGTTAACTGGAACTCACTTCTTAGCCTTATCACCCTCCTTGGATAATCCAGTCATTTACTTCTCAGGGGCTTTTCACAAAATTCTAGTCAATAGTATCCCAGAAGTGCTAAAAATTTCAATTTTAACATAGTTTAAGATACAGAATTAGCTTGAGTAAATAGTAACTGAATACCACTATCTGCTAAGGACTGTGCTAAGTGCATTAAGATACTGCAAACGTGAATGATTCCTGTCTGTAAGGAACTTACTACTAACAGAATAATGCCAGCATTCATAAAGTGTATGATGTTTGAAAAATACTTTTCTATATTCATGATCTAACTTAAATCTCATCACAAAACCTATGAAGTAATAAGTATTTCAAGTCCTGTCAAAATTAGACTTCTTCTCTGCTTGTACTTAGTTGACCTTTAATTATTTTGGTAGCAATGAGACAGACATTTTAAACCTAAGGAACAAAGACAAGTCAAAATTCTCTATGTGCCTGATTCTCCACCAGCGTCCAGGGAGTCCAGCGTGCTTCCAGCCCTCCAATGACAATCACCTGAACAAACGTGCTCCACGACACTGGTGCACACGTATCTGATCTAGTCACTGCTTTCACTTCCCTTGGGTATATGGGAGTCGAACTACCGAGTCATGTGGAAATACTACATTTATTTTTGAGGAACTGCCAGACTGTTTTCCACATTGGCTGCAGCATTTTACATTCATTCTAGCAACACACAAGTGTTTCAATTTCTCCACATCCTCTCTAACACTTGTTATTTTCGTTTTTTTTATTATAGCCATCCTCGTGGATTTGAGAATTTCATTCTTTTTCTTATTGTGGTAAAATATACATAATATAAAATTTACCATTTTAACAAATGTAAGTGTGCAATTCTGTGGCATTAAGCACATTCCCATAGTTGTGCAAGTAGCACCACCAACCATCTCCAGGAATTTTTCATCTTCCGCAACTGAAACTGTACCCACTCAACACTAACTCCCCATCCCACCACCCCTCAGCCCCTAGCAACTGCCACCCTACTTTCTGTCATTATGAATTTGACTACTCTAGGTACTTCATAAGGTAGATCTGTACAATATTTATCCTTTTGTGACTGCCTTATTTTACTTAGCATAATGTTCATGGTTTGTTCATGTTGTAGCATGTGTCAGAATCTCCTTCCTTTTAGAGGCTGAATAAGATTCCAGCGTATGTATATACCACATTTTGTTTATCCGTTCATCCAAGGATGGACACTTGGTTTGCCTCCACCTTTGGCTATTGTGAATAATTGATGCTGTGAACACGGGTATTATGCCTGTAATCCCAGCACTTCAGGAGGCCAAGGCAGGTGGATTGCTTGAGCTCAGAAGTTTGAGACGAACCAGGGCAATGTGGTAAAACCCCATCTCTATAAAAAATACAAAAATTAGTCAGGCACGGTGGTGCACACCTGTAGTCCAAGCTACCTGAGAGGCTGAGGTGAGAGGATTGCCTGAGTCTGGGAGGTCCGGGTTACAATGAGCCGTGTTTGTGCCACTGCACTCCAGCCTGGATGACAGAGTGACACCCTGTCATGGACGTTCTCTTTCTCTCTCTCTCTCTCTCTCTCACACACACACACACACACACACACTTCTTTGAGTCCCTGCTTTCAATTCATTTGGGTATATATCCAGAAGTAGAATTTGTTTGATTTTTTTGAGGGGTCACCATGCCATTTTCCACAGTGGCTGCACCATTTTACATTCTCACCAGAGATGCACAAAGGTTCTAATTCCTCTATAGCTTCACCAACACTTGCTCCTTTCTGTGTGGTTGGTTTTTTTTTTTTTTTTTTTTTTTAAATAATATATCTGGCCAGGCGCGGTGGCTCACGCCTGTAATCCCAGCACTTTGGGAGGCCGAGGCGGGTGGATCATGAGGTCAGGAGATCGAGACCATCCTGGTTAACACGGTGAAACCCCATCTCCACTAAAAATACGAAAAGATTAGCCAGGCATGGTGGCGGGCGCCTGTAGTCCCAGCTACTTGGGAGGCTGAGGCAGGAGAATGGTGTGAACCTGGGAGGCGGAGCTTGCAGTGAGCTGAGATCCGGCCACTGCACTCCAGCCTGGGTGACAGAGTGAGACTCTGCCTCAAAAAAATAAATAAATAAAATAATACAGCTATCCTGATGGGTGGGAAGTGGTATCACATTATGGTTTTAATTTGCATTTCCCCAATGATGAGTGATGAGCATCTTTTCAGGTGTTCACAGGACATTCGTTTATCTTCTTAGGAGAAGTGTCTATTCAAGTCATTTTCCCACTTTTAAATGGGGTTCTTTATCATTTTGTTTTGAGTAGTTCTATTCATAATCTGAATACATGGCATATATCTCTGGTCAAGATAAATGCTTTGCATTTATTTCTTTCCATGTTATAGCTTGTCTTTTCACTTTCTTGACAATGTGCTTTGATGTACAAAAGTGTTTAACTTTGATGAAGTATAGTTTTTTTTTCATTGCTCATACTTTTGTTGTCATATCTAAGAATCTACAGCCGAAGGATTATGCCTGTGTTTTCTTCTAAGACTTCCATAGTTTTTGCTCTTTTATTTAGGTCCATTTTGAGTTAACTTTTGTATATGATATGAGCTTGGGGTCCAACTTCTTTCTTTTGTAAGTACAAGTCCAGTTGTCCCAGCACCATCTGTTGAAGAGACTATTTTCTTTCTGCCATTGAATGACCTGGGCACCCTTGTTAAAGATCAGTTGTGTTTAGATGTATGGATTTATTTATGGACCTTCAATTATATTCCAATGGTCTAGATGTCTACTCTTATGCCAGTACCATGCTGTTTAGATTACTACACCTTTGTGGTAACTTTTGAAATCTAGAAGTATGAGTCTTTCAACTTTGTTCTTTTTCACGACAATTTGGCTATCCAGGGACTCTTGCAATTCCATATGATTTTGAAGATTGGCTTTTCCATTTCTGCAAAAAGGGCTGTTGGAGTTTTGATAGGGATTGCTTTGAATCTGCAGAGAATATGGGGTGTTGTCATCTTAATATTGTCTCTCTATCCACGAACATAGCATGTCTTTTCATTTATTTAGGTCTTTAATTTATTTGAGCAATGTTTTCAGTGTACAAGTCTTTCATTTCCTTGGTTAAATTTATTCCCAGGAATTTCATTCTTTTAGATATTATTGTAATTGTCTTATTGTTTTCCTTTTCAGATTGTTCATTATTGGTGTACAGAAACACAACTAATTTCTATGTGTTGATCTTGTACCTGGTAACTTTGCTGAATTTATTAGTTCTAGTAGCTTTCTTGTGAATTCTTTGAGATTTTTTATATATCAAATCATGTCATTTGCAAATAGAGATAGTTATGGTTCTTCCTTTACAATTTGGATGTCCTTTATTTCCTTTTCTTGTCTAATTGTTCTGGCTGAACTTCCAATAAAATGTTGAACAGCGGTGGTGAATGTGGACATTCACCACATGTCAAATTCCTGATCTTGGGAAGAAGCTTTCAGTCTCTCACCATTGATTATGATGTCAGCAGTGGGTCTTTCGTAAATGTCCTTTATCACGTTGAGGAAGTTAAGGGAAAGTGAGTTTTAAAAATGCTATTCATAGAAATAATTGGAGGCCTAGAATGATAACATCTTTCTTTAGAGAGAATTTTCTATTGCTTTTGCTAGCTCCTAGGTGCTTGAGCAAGACAGGATTGGGGTTTCTGGGTACCTACAAAAAGAGGGAAGTTTGACTTATTTCCTGCTCCAGGGGTATAGCCATTTGGGGTTCTGTCACAAGGCAGAGGACTGGTTTACTGGGTCCCCACCCTTGGAGACTCCTGGACTCAAATTCATCTTTCTGATTCTGTGTGCAGCTGCCAAAGCTGGAAAGGCAGCCCACGTGCTGCACACAGCTCTCCGCATTCCTTCTCCTATTGGATCTAGGCCTACTGTTCCCTCATTATCTCCATAATCTTTGATACTTTTAAGGAGATACTTAAAAAATATTCCCCCTGGATTCTAAGTTGTCTCTAGTAGGAGAAGTAGCTGTCTGCCATTCCTAGAAGTAGAGTTTTTCCCCTATTACTCTTCCAGAGGCAGAAATTGTGAGATCCAAGTACAACTCTCTGCTGCGTTAGAGAGGCTGCCAAGGGTCTAGATTCTTTCTCATCCATTTATGTATAGAGAGGTGCAGGTCAAAAAGAGCAGGAATCTGAAACACGCATGTGGTGAGCGAGGCATTTGTAAGTTTTCCTCGTCTCCCCTGGTGCAAGCAGCCCTGAAACCCGTCTTTCAGCAAGAAGCTCAGCCACCTTGTCGTGCTCTGCTCAAGAACAATGGTCTTGGCCGGGTGTGGTGGCTCACGTCTGTAATCCCAGCACTTCGGGAGGCCAAGGTGGGCGGATCACCAAGTCAAGAGATCGAGACCATCCTGGCCAACGTGGTGAAACCCTGTCTCTACTAAAAATACAAAAATTAGCTGGGCATGGTGGTGGGCACCTGTAGTCCCAGCTACTCAGGAGGCTGAGGCAAGAGAATCACTTGAACCCAGGAGGCAGAGGTTGCAGTGAGCCGAAACCGTGCTACTTCACTCCAGCCTGATGACAGAGTGAGACTCCATCTTAAAAACAAACAAACAAACAAACAAAAAAAACAAAAAAACCCAAAAGAACAATGGTTTTGTCTATTAGTCCCATCTGATCTAGGGAGAAGAAAAGCTGTAACTTGGTTCCAGGGGTCTCCAAGAATCTTCCATAACACTAGGACATGTATTATTATAATGCTTTTATAAGAGACAAACACTGAAGATCAAAGAGAGTCAATGAGTTATCCTGATCAGTGCCAGGGAGGCTAAGCTTAGGCCAGCACCCTCTGTCCCTCATTTTCTCCCTCCCTTCTTTCTGTTCTTTTCCTCCCTTCCCTTTCATTCTTCTTTCCTTTCTTTCTTTATGATTCACTCCCATGAAATCAATTCAATTTAACTACTTTTATCTCCCTATCTATATCTCCAAATTACAAGTGTTCATCAAGGTAACTTTGGCTGTTACATTTAATACAACGGGATTAAAAAATTCTGTAAAACATAGTATGAAATAAAATTTTTAGGAGGCCATTGATTTGGACAGAGCTCCCACCGACAGACCAAATTAAAATGGAGTCAGTCATGCTAAAGTCCTAATCCACCAAGCTGAAACTCAGTTGTTTAGTTGACTTTATGAGAAATCAGGAGAAGGAGAGGAAGAGGGGTGGGGGAAAGACAGAGAGAGAGAGAGAGAGAGAAAGAGAGAGAGAGAAGAGAGAGAATAGACAAATGTCCA
This sequence comes from Theropithecus gelada, assembly GCF_003255815.1. Taxonomy (NCBI): domain Eukaryota; kingdom Metazoa; phylum Chordata; class Mammalia; order Primates; family Cercopithecidae; genus Theropithecus; species Theropithecus gelada. The sequence continues at coordinate 7,062,083 of NC_037674.1, forward strand.
AAAAGGCCAGTTTGAGCAGACATGATAAGGAAGTTCCCTGTTTTAACCATTATAAGTAAAGTAGCTTTGAAACAACTAATCTGCATTTTGTTCCTCATTTCTACTTTCTTCAATCTTTTTCTGTCTATACTGCCCACATGGCAGAGTGGAGTTCTCTGAACCTCTTATGATTCTGAGGGCTGCCTTATTCATGAATGATTCATTGTTTAAGTAAACTCTGTTAAATTTATTTGTCTAAAGTTTTTCTTTTATCAATAGAACTGCTTTTTTATCAACAGAAATGCGAAGTAATTTTAATTTCTAGATCAGTCTCTTTCTCTGGATGCAAACGAAATTTTACAGCAAAGGTAGATCCCTCTCGTAACCCACCTTCACCAAAATCTCCTGCTGTGCTGCTTGGCGCTTTCTTTCCATACCTTTCAAAATAAATAAATAAAACAAATCAATTCACATATATTTTGAAAGCATCTCTCAATCATAAATGGGAGATCACTGGAGGTCACCAACTGGCTCCCTTCTCTATTTAATTCATCACTGACACCTCCTAAACATCTCCCAAACACACCTAGTTCTCAACTTCTCCACTATCCCTGCCTTAATCCAAAACACTATCACCTCTTGCCAGCAGACAGTAACAGCCTCGGAACACTCTTTCACTTGGGCACCCCTCAACCCATTTTTTGGTATCGTGGTCAGAAAGCTCTTTTCAAATCTCCTTATCATCTGATTCTTTTTTTCTGGCGGCGGGGAGGAGTTGGGGGGGAACTGTGTAGTATTCTCCATAACACTGAACCCAGTGTGCCAGCAGTCTTCCCAGTAGACTGAAAGTTCCCTGAACACAGGGGACTTGCAACTCATTCTTCGATCTTCAGTGCCAGGCACGTAGTGGGTGTATACTATTTTTTGAATAGCATACAATGTCAATACAATGTAATTCACTAATTTATTAGGCTATTGTCTCTTTCTCTCTGAGTCCCTTAAAGGCAGGGATTTTTGTGTTTTGTTCACTGATGTACCCTAAGAACGTAAAAAAAAAAAAAGCCTTATGATTAGAGAGCTCTTTATGAACTTTTTTGTTGGAGGAATGAATGAATGGATAAATGAATGAATGAATGAATGGGGGAGATGATCACAATGCGAACCTAACTTCCTGCCAGTCCAGGGTCATGCCTTGTATTGTTTCAAGCTCTTAAAAAGTGCTGCACTACGAACTTCTAGGCAGAAAGTGTCTCCAGGAAATTGGAATTTGCACTGGAGTGCTCTAAACAATGCTGGCCAGAGGCTTAGTCCTGTTACAGATAAGAACTGGGGGAGAAGGCAGCGTTTGGCCACGGGCCAGCATTTTGAGACCAGCCACTTTATCTGTGGAATTCCCTACCCCCTGTTCATCCCTTGGCCATCTCGTTAAATTGGAAAATAAATCCCATCCCTGCTAAGGTGTTGGCTGATAAAGGCTTGAGCTATAGCCCCTTCAAGGGGAATTTGCATTTTAATAGAGGATCGTCAAGCCCCAAAGGAATCAATATCTCTAACGGTGAAATTTCAAGCACCAGCAACTGAGATATTTTGGGACGACACTCTCCAGCGTTTCTCATCCAACAGTAAGGTCTGCCAGAAAGCCACGGAAGAATGGTCTCAGGAAATGACCGGCCGTTTCCCTTTATTACTCTGAACTTTGCCTTTTCACGTCTGGTTCCTTCAGACGCCCTAACGCTGGTGGATCTCTTAATCTGTCAATGCAGCCCTTTTCAACACAAGCAGCGTCTTAAAGGTAGCTCATCAACGGGCCACAAAGGAATTATGGCAATCAAAACCTGCAGGTTTTCCTGGTATTCCAAAGGAGCCAGTACTTAACTATTTTAAACTCTATGCTGGCAAGAGGGAGTGGAGATGGTTTAATCGGTCATTAATGATATTGCGCATTTAAATTCGTTTTGTGCAATTTTTTTTTAAAGCCCAAACTTTTAACTTGTATCAAAAGCATGCAAACCAAAGGTGGGTAAGAGACATCGTATGTGTCCTGGCAATGTTCTCAATGTCCTCCGGAGCTGAGTTCTCGGCGGATGGCTTGGGATTCTCGAACTGCAGAAAAGCGGCATCTTGGATCTTGGATTTCTGCATTCGAGAGAGGCTCCTGTCCGCCACACCTGCGGCCCAGCACCCGGAATTTCCCTCCTGTCTGCTCCCAGCCCGTCTTCCCATCCTCCGCGCCCCGCGCGCCCATCCCGCGCCGGCCCCAGGCTCTGAGGGCTCGGCCTGCCCGCCGCCCGGCTCCCGGGCCCCTCCGCGCCGCCGACCTAGGGCTCCGCCGCGGAGGCTGGTGCCCTTGCGCTTGATGCGCTGCCGCCCCCGCTCTCCTTCCGCAAACCCGCTGCAGCCAGGGCGCGAGGCGTGAGCGCGGAGGCTGGGCCGCGAGGACCGCACCTGCGCCTTCCCTGCCCGGCTCCCGGCTCCCGCTCCGGCCCCAGCTGGGGCCCAGAGCACGGCGGCGGGGCTCGCGCCCGGGGACGGCAGCGGCTCGCGCCCGGTACGGCAGCAGCGGCGGCTCGCGCCCGCGCTCGGGCCGGGGAGCGCGCGGGGCGGGCGGGGGAGGGCGCGGCGCGGCGCGG
>NC_037674.1:7065042-7085234 GCF_003255815.1 Theropithecus gelada
GCATGGGCGCGGGCACCGGCGTGGGCTGCGGGCTCCCGGCTCCCAGCCCGGCCCGGCCCGCTCCCGGCGCGCGGCCGCCGCGGCCCCCGTAGCCGGCTGGGAGGCCGTCCCCGCACCCGGCGCAACTTGCCTCGGACCCTCTGTGAGGAGAGGCGGCGGCGGCGCGCGCCGGGCCGGGCGAGAGCGGGCGAGGCGTGCGGGCGCCCGGCGCGATGCCTCCGGCCGGCAGCTCCCGAGCGCCGCGTCCCGCCGCGCTGCCCCGCAGCCTGTCCCGCCTGCCCGAGTGCCCGGGCCGCTCCCGCATCGTGCTGGCGCTCGGGGCCACGCAGATGGCGCTCGGATGCCTCATCGTGGCAGTCAGCTTCGCCGCGCTGGCGCTCACCACCTCGGCCCGCGTCCGCCACTCCTGCCCCTTCTGGGCAGGCTTCTCGGTGAGTGTCCGCGGCCAGACGGGGACGGGCTCCGGGTACTGCGCGGGCCAGGGGAGCGAGGCGCTGCGGCCGCCGGGACGCCACCGCGGGCGGCAAGTTCCGGGCTCCAAAGCCGGGGCCGAGCAGCTGCAGCGCGGGGCGCAGTTCGAAACTCCGAGCAGAATAACTCCAGGGCCCGGCTCGCCGCTCTCGGAGCATCGCGTTCCTGCTCCTATTGCGCTGATTCCCGGAGTTACTTTTCTTAGAGGAAACAGCAGCCAGGCGCCCGCCGTCCTCCGAGCCCGCAGCGGCCGGAGGGAGCGCCGGGGACACGACCTCGCCAGCCGAGCGGCGGAGGCCGAGGCGAGGAGGTGGAATCCGACCCGGAGCGGAGCAGCGTGTGGGCGCGCCTCTTGCCTTCGCGGCTGCCCTGGCCAGGGGTGTGAGGGGGTGGGCGCGGGGCGCGTCCCGTCTGGTTTTGGGTCAGTCCGGCTATCGGGGACCGGCCAGCCACTGTGGTCACTCGCCGACTTGGCTTCGGGGACTTGTGGTTTCCCGCGTCCGCCCAGAACGGCGTGGTTTGTGGGCAGCGGGACTGGGCAGGCGACCCGCATCCGGCATCCTGGGGCAGGGGCCAGGGGGCGGGGGCCGGGGGACGGGCAAGGTGCGGGGGCCGTGGCTGCTTTCGGAGCTCCAGACCTTAAGGATGACCGATTTTCAGACTCTTAACCACTAAATCAGAGAAGCCAGTGATGAACACATCTCCATAGGAGAAAGACACCAGTACATCTCTATTAAAGTGACTGTCCCCAAGAGTTAATTTTTGGCGTTTTGTAGCATTTTGATGCAAGTTGTTTTTTTCCCTATATTAACAAAGAATGGACGTTATGGGAATGGGAGAGATACATATGCAGAGCAGATATTTATGAAGAGTGGCGCTTGTTCTGAGAACTCTTGACATCTGTAACTGCATTTGGTGTATCGTGCTGAAATACATCGCATAGGCTTGTTAACTCAGTATGTTTTAATTCCATCTACAGAAATCCAAACCATTCCTTTATAACTAATGTTTGCTATTTGTTCTTGAGTTTTAAAATTTGAAAACATTCGTCCAGCCTTGCTTATTTGTTTTTTCATAATAGTCTTTGTTCTTTAAGTTCATTGCATGGCTTTTACCATAAGATCTGAGCAAAATTGCCTCTGGAAACCTCTATCGATACAGGTGTGGTTGTTCATCCTAATGGGGGTATTAAGTTTCAAAGCTTATTTCAGATCAAGGGTGAGCCTTGGAGAGCTGAATAGGAACAACAGACTGTGTGGTCACAGCTGGGAGTGTTCAAAGGAAAGAGAGGAGGTTGGAGGCAAGCACACGGGAGCCGTGATTTAAATGCCCCTCTCTATATAGTTTTCACACATCTGTTGCTCAGTTTTTACCATTGTTTAATATACATTGTTTTCATGTCTGTCGAGCGGTCATTGAGGTTAAAGTCTGCTGGATCCAGCCTACAGGTGGCAGACTGGTGAATTAGCTCCACGTCCTGGCTCCTCCCTGAGCCCCCCCCCCCCCTTTCCTGGTTTAGCCTTGGGTTCCCAGGGGTGTGGAGAGAGAACTGCCTCTTAATGATAAACCTAAAGGGGAAAACATGAATTGGACACAGTAGAAAAGCTTATTTATGTGGAAAGTGCACATCCCCTACATTTTAGTTTAAAGAGTTAAATAAATGTGTAAAACAGTTAATTCAGTTTGCATTTACAGTGTTATTCTCTTCAACAACTCTAACCTGTTTTTTTTTTTTTTTTTTTTTTATAGGCAGGATCTTGCTCTTTTTTCCAGGCTGGAGTGCAGTGGCACTATCATAGCTCATTGCACCCTGGAACTCCTGGACTGCAGCGATCCTCCTGCCTCTGCCTCGCAAGTAGCTAGGACTGCAGGTGTGTACCACCATGCGTGGCTAATATTAAAAACTTTTTTTTTTTTTTAAGAGATGGGGGTCTCATTATGTTGCCCAGGCTGGATTCAAGGGATGCTCCTGCCTCGGCCTCCCAAAGCACTGAGATTACAAGCTTGAGCCACTGTGCTCGGCCTATAACCTGTTCTAACTTCTTATGATTCAGAGTAATTCCACACAGTTCTCCTACGTATGGACGTTCCTCTAGGCTCTGGAGATCAACAATGAACACAGCACACTCTGCTTACATTTTGGAGATTATAAGATGACTTCTGTCCTGGGTCCTCCATCTCCCACCCACCTATTTTTTCATGGGCTTCTTTTCTGTCTTCAAACCTACTTTGCTGCAAGCACCTTGAAAGTTCTTTCAGTACGGTACAGTGTATACCATTTTTCACCTGTTGTCTGCAACCCTTTGCAGAAATGATGATTCGTTCCTGCTGCATTGAGACAGGTTTGCATGTTAACATGGTTGTGAGTAGGGAACGCTGACCCATTGCCGTATATATGTCTGCCTGCTGGGATTGGTGCAACTGCCTTGCCAAGGTTTCTTCATTTAAGAATGGCAACTGGGCTGGCTGGGCTGGCTTCATACAGAAATGCACACTGTGGGGCTTAGGGCTTCCCTCTGGTTTCTCTAAATCTTCTAAAATGAGACCTATGTGCTCTTTAGCAACATATGGCTTTCTAGGCCCTCTCTTTGGTTTGCACATGGTGAAAACCCATTGTAAAAAGAACTCTCCTAGCTTTAAGAAACAAAATTATTAGCTAAGACAGACAGCCCATACTTAGTGAGCACTTACTTATTGTGTGTGTAACAGCCCATTACTCTGGTGGCCTCTGCCTGCTGGTGCTCAGGGTTTTGTGTGGTTCCCTCTGCTTGAGTTTGGACTGGGCCTCTGATTTGTCTTAGCCAGTGGAACACAGCGGAACTGAGCCTGACTCTGTTCTGAGCCAAAGCCTTAAGAAATCTTGGTGCTTCTGCTGAGTAAACTGAGGGGAAGAGGGATGAGTGACTTACTCAAGGTCACTCAGCTACGAAGTAGCTTTGAACTTAGTTACTCTGACTTTTTAGAGGCCAAACTCCTGCTAACCATTAGGCAGAAGGGGATGAAATAAAGCATGCTGGTAAAGGGGTCCACTTCAGCAAGGAGGCTCTCTGTTTCTTAGGAAAAGCATAAAACATGCCTGGAAAGGTGAAGATACAAGAGAAATTTAAGGAGCCATTCCATTGGGCCAAGTTGAAGAAGTTGAAGGTTGAAAGGGGAGGACTCGGCAAGGTTGGAGACAGGAGTGGGTGGCAGGCCTGGCCGGAGGTCTGTGATGAACACAGAGCTGTGCAGTTTCCGTTGTTTGAGTACCCCTGCAGATGGTTTTCTTGTGCTGGGCTGTGCCAGCCAGTGAGTCAGCAGGTGGATCAGTTCCCTTGTGGATAGACATCCTGCCCATTTTGAGAGGTAATGAGCTGTGTTCATAGTTTAGAAGACTGAGAGAGCTGGATGGAGGTCTTGAATGGTTATCCTTTAATACAGTAGTTTGTTATTTCTCTTGGAGATTTTATCAATGCCCAGAACTCAGGGGCAAACAGGTACATTGTGAGTTATCCACATTACCAGTTACATATGTTGATAAAGACATAACTATTGTGAGCGGACGCTCTCTCTCTCTCTCTGTGTGTGTGTATGTGTGTGTGTATTTTTCCTTTAAAAAGCAACTCCACTGGATTTTTTTCATACTCTGAAAGTAATATATAAAAAGTAAAACTAACTGAAAATAAAAAAGTGGCTGGGCATGGTGGCTCACGCCTGTAATCCCAACACTTTGGGAGACTGAGGCGGGTGGACCACCTGAGCTCAGGAGTTGGAGACCAGCCTGGCCAGCGTGGCGAAACCCTGTCTCTACTAAAAATACAAAAATTAGCCAAGTGTAATGATGAGTGCCTGTAATCCCAGCTACTCGAGAGGCTGAAGCAGGAGAATCACTTGAGCCCAGGAGGCGGAGGTTGCAGTGAGCCAAGATCATGCCATTGCACTCCAGCCTGGAGGACAAGAGTGAAACTCCATCTCAAAAAAAAAAAAAATATATATATATATATATACACACATACACACACACACACACAAACAATATATAGCTTTTGTCTACCCCAATTCTCCACCCATAGACCACTGGTATTACCAGTGTTGTTTAATGTAGTCCTTCCACGCTTTCCTTTACAATCATAAAATGTATTAGAATATATATAAATGTGTATGGAAAATGTTTCTTTTCTTTTAAAAAACAATTTACAAAAATGACATTATATCACCCATATTACTCTGTAACTTCTTTAAAAAATTTAATGTATAACGAATATTCCCAGCCATAACTCATTATTTAACACATTATTTTTAATGGCTGTGGAATAGTCCAAAGTATGAATTATTACAAGTTACTCAGTTATTCTCCCGCTGGGAATAATCTCTGCCAGTTCTGTGTCTCTGCAAACAGTGCTGCTTATCCAGCCCGAGATGCCACTGCTTTTTTATTTTGAGGGTAGATTCCCCAAAGTGGAATTGTTAGTCAACGAGTATTCAAATTGGGAGTTTTGTTAGCTATTTCTGGATTAATTTTCACAGAAGAATGTAGGCACATCCACCCGCAGAAGCCTACAGTGTGTGCCCCTTTTCCTGTCCTCTTGCAGTGTGGGATGTTAGCAATGCTGAGCATTTTTATGAATTTAATAGAGGCAGAAGGATATTTCATTGGATCTGGATTTCCATGGATACTTTATTATGTGTTGCAAATATTTTCTCACTTTGCTTAATTTTTGGTTTCTTGCCAGATAGACAATTTTAAAACTTTTAATATAATGCATCAATTTTGGGAGTACTGACAGTTTTATCATATTAAATCTTCCAATTCAGAAACAGAGTATGTCTCTTCATTTCTTTGTTCCTTGTTTTATGCCCGTCAGAACATGTTTTATGGGGATGTATTCATGGTGGCAAAGTAGTTTTTCAGTCTCCCCTGAACTCCTCCTGGAAGCTAAACCAATCAGCAAGACAGCTGTAGATAAAGCCCAAAGAGGATGGGTCAACAAAAGTGATGGGGACTCTCTCCCCTCCCCCCATTCCCAGGACTGGGTGGGTGTGCCCAAATCACCAGCATCAGAAGGACCTGGAGAAGAGCCGCAGTGACCTCAGGGGAGTGATGGGAAATGAAAGGAACTATTGACAGGTGGTGGAACCCAAAAACTACCATGAGCTGCTCACCCCTAAAAGTAGGATGGAAGTCTGGTGGACAGACCTGAGAGCAACTGGCAAAACTGGAAAGGGACTCCTAGGCTTCTGGTGACAGGTGAGAGCAACCAACTGTGTGTGGATGTGGGAGAATCAGCATCGATGTGGTGGCACAGGCCTTGGAGAATCTTAGAAACATACAGTAAGTCCTCCCTTCTAGAAGGACAGCACCTCACCTTGAGCAGAAATTACTGGAAACATACACCAAGTTGAGCAGAAGACAGATGGCAAGAGAAAGTAAGTTCAGAGGGTGGAGGTGTGGGGGGGGACCCCTAAGGAAAAAGATCTCAAAAACTGCTTTAACAGTGAAGGATAACATCAAAAGCTGAGAGCATATAGCCTTGGAAAAGAAAGACTTCAAAGTTCTAGAGCTGGAGCAAAGGACTAAAGGCAAGAGATCTTTCTGAGCTTTACAAAGGTTCTGGACTTGATGCTGGGAAACAAGTGGATACATGGAGAATTCCTATTTTGAGTCTTTCACAGATCAGTAGAGCCAAGTGGGAAAGCTATCCTAGTCCATCCCTTCATTAGGAACTTTCCTGTTTTATTAGGAACTTCCTCCTCATTTAATCATGGACAGCAAAAAAGGAATACGATCCCACCTCATGCAACATTTATTCAATGAAAACGTGATGAAAATGAACATAATGGTACTACTGAAAATGAGAGCACACCAGAAAAATTATAAATTAATATTTCAATATAAGCTAAAAGAAAATAAAGTTTCGTAAGGGTAGTATGAATCAGAAACTTTATTTTACTTATTTATTTATTTATTTATTTTTATTTCTTTATTTCTGAGGCAGAGTCTCACTGTGTTGCTCAGGCTGTTGATCTTGGCTCACTGCATCCTCTGCCTCCCGGGTTCAAGTGATTCTCCTGCCTCAGCCTCAGCCTCCCAAGTAGCGTGATTTCAGGTGCATTCCACCACACCCAGCTAATTTTTGTGTTTTTAGTAGAGATGTGGTTTTGCCTGTTAGCCAGGCCAGTCTCCAACTCCTGACCTCAGGTAGTCAGCCCACCTTGGCCTCCCAAAGTGCTGGGATTATAGGCATGAGTGACTGCTCCCATCCTGAATCAGAAATTGTAAAAACTACAAAAGATATGGCTAGATAACAGGAAATTATGAAAGGCGAACAGAAAGATGTCAGAAAAGAGTTTGGAAAAAACGAGTTTCAAAAATGAAGACTAAGTTAGAAGGAACACAGGAGCAGATATTCTTAGGAAGCATGGAAATAAAAATAGAGGATGAAAAGGAGAAAAATAATAAAAAAAGAAGAGAATAAAGTGAATTAAAGGAATGTAGGACACAGGCAAAGGAGGTCCAATATATGTATAATTAGTGTCCAGGGACAGAAAAACAAAGCAATAGAATAGCATAAATATTTAGAACTATAATGCAAGAAAACTTTCCTAAAATAAAAGAAGACTTGAAAGGATGCATTGTGTAACTGGGAGAAATCAATGGAGAATAGTCAGCATTGACATGTTTCCCTGTAAAATAATGGATTTTATTTATTTATTTATTTATTATACTTTAAGTTCTAGGGTACATGTGCACAACGTGCAGGTTTGTTACATATGTATACATGTGCCATGTTGGTGTGCTGCACCCATTAACTTGTCATTTACATTAGGTGTATCTCCTAATGCTATTCCTCGCCACTCCCCCCACCCCATGACAGCCCCTGGTGTGTGATGTTCCCCTCCCTGTGTCCAAGTGTTCTCATTGTTCACTTCCCGCCTGTGAGTGAGAACATGCGGTGTTTGATTTTTTGTCCCAGTGATAGTTTGCTGAGAATGATGGTTTCCAGCTGCATCCATGTCCCTACAAAGGACATGAACTCATCCTTTTTTATGGCTGCATAATATTCCATGGCGTATATGTGCCATATTTTCTTAATCCAATGTATCATTGATGGACATTTGGGTTGGTTCCAAGTTTTTGGGTTTTTTTTTGTTTTTTTTTGTTTTTTTTTGAGACAGAGCCTTGGCTGTGTCGCCCAGGCTGGAGTGCAGTGGTGCGATCTCAGCTCACTGCAAGCTCCGCCTCCTGGGTTCATGCCATTCTCCTGCCTCAGCCTCCCGAGTAGCTGGGACTACAGGCGCCGCCACCTCGCCCGGCTATTTTGTATTTTTGGTAGAGACGGGGTTTCACCGTGTTAGCCAGGACGGTCTTGATCTCCAGACCTCGTGATCTGCCCACCTCGGCCTCCCAAAGTGCTGGGATTACAGGCGTGAGCCACCGCCAAGTCTTTGGATTTTAAAGATAAGAAAAAAAACAAACCTGACAGGGTGTGGTGGCTCACGCCTGTAATCCCAGCACTTTGGGAGGCTGACGTGGGTGGATCACATGAGCCAGGAGTTGAAGACCAGCCTGGACAACATGGCCCATTTCTACTGAAAATGCAAAAAATTAGCTGGACATGGTGGCACGTGGCTGTAGTTCTAGCTACTCGGGAGGCGGAGGTGGGAGGATCACCTGAGTCTGGGAGGTTGAGACTACAACCAGCTGAGATTGCACCGCTGCACTCCAGTCTGGGTGACAGAGAGACACCCTATCTCAAAAACAAAACAAAACAAAAAACACCAAAAAAACCCAAAAACCCAACAACAAAACACACACACACAGAACCCTCCCTTGGGCATCAGGTAAAAAGTCCTAGTCATTTGGAGATATGGTGCACTGGAATGCTCGTAGCCAAATTCTATGCTAAAAAACAATGAAACTCTCTCTCAATATTGTTTTCTGGATAGGTTTTGAAATAATTTTTAACTTATAGAAAAGTTACACAACAGAACCAAGAATTCCTGTGTCTCTTCTCTTAAATTCCCGAGTTGTAAACATTTTATTGCATGCACCCCGTGGCTTGAGCTTGTGCACATTCTCTTTCTCAAGGTAAAAAAAGATCTCAATTATCATTAGTTTTTTTCTCAGTGTTTTGGGAGAAAGTTGTGGATGTGACGCTGCTTCACCCCCAAAAAACTCAGTGTATATTCTCACCACTCATGGATGCTCTTTATGTACTCATTATGAGCCTCTCCAAATTAGGAAATCAGCTCTTTATGTACTCATCATAAGCCTCTCCAAATTAGGAAATCAACATTGGAAGAATATTGTTATCCAATCTGTAGACCCCATTCCAATTTCATCACCTGCCCAAATAGTGTTTCTTTTTCTTCTCTGGCCCACGGTCCTGCCCAGGAGCATGCGCACTTCTCGTGTGCCTTCATTCTCCTCAGCCTTCCTCTCTGTGTCACGTTTTCCACAGTTTTGAAGGGCACAGGCCTTGCATTCTGTAGGATGACCCTGAACCTAGATCCATCTGATTTATCCTCATGGCCAGACTCAGCTCATGCATTCTTGGCAGGACAATCCCAAAGATGATGCCCTGCTTTTCTCAATGCATCGCATCGGAGGCATTGATGTTAGCCTTCCCACCACTGGTGATATTCACCTTGATCACTTAATGATATTGCTGTCCGCCAGGTGTTATTATTTTAAATTCACCATTTCCCCTTTGATTATAGTTTGTGTGAGGAAGTCTCAGATTATGCCAGTATCCTGTTTCTGGTCAAACCTCTATCTTTCAACTTCACATCTGTTGATGATTGCCATCCAAACCAGCCTCCTCTATGATGGTTGCCAAGTCATAACTTTCTCTTTCCATTCCTTTGACATTATTTATTTTATTATTATTATTATTATTATTACTACTATTATTTTTGAGACGGAGTCTCGCTCTGTCGCCCAGGCTGGAGTGCAGTGGCGTGATCTCGGCTCACTGCAAGCTCCGCCTCGTGGGTTCACGCCATTCTCCTGCCTCAGCCTCCCAAGTAGCTGGGACTACAGGCGCCCGCCACCACACCTGGCTAATTTTTGTGTATTTTTAGTAGAGACGGGGTTTCACCGTGTTAGCCAGGATGGTCTCAATCTCCTGACCTCGTGATCTGCCCACCTCGGCCTCGCAAAGTGCTGGGATTATAGGCGTGAGCCATCGCACCTGGCCCATTCCTTCTACATTTATTAATTGTTATTCTACTGTAGGAAGAGCTTTCCCATTCTCTCCTATGTATGTATGTATATATGTATGGATTTATGAATTCATTTTAGAACATGGGGGTGCAGATATCTCTTCATTCATACGGTTTTCATCTTCTTTGGTTATATACCCAAAGGTGGAATTGCTGCATGGGACAGTTCTATTTTTAAGTTTTAAAGGAGCTTTGGTACTGTTTTCCATAATGGCTGTACTAACTTACCTTCCCACCAACAAAGAAATTGTTCCCCTTTCTCCATATCTTTGCCAACACTTACTGTCTTTTGTCTTTTTGAGAATAGCCATTCTAACAGGTGTGAGATGATATCTCATTGTGGTTTAGATTTGCATTTCCCTGATGATTAGTTATGTTGAGCATTTTTTCATATCCCTGTTTGCCATTCATATGTCTTCTTTTAAAAAATGTGTATTCATGAACTCCAGCCACTCTCTCCTGTGCGTCTCCATTCTTCTAGCGGTTACACTTTCCTCTTTAACCATTTATTTAAATCTGTGTTTTCTGTTAGTACACCAGACTAAATGACAGCTGTGATCACAATCCCCCTTGCTCAAGCCAAATGGTTTCTTTATACTTTCACCGCCCCCTCCTTGCCATCTTCTACTCTGTAGCCCCACAGGAAGAATCCCTGCCCTGGTTCCTTTAAAATAATTCTTCAAAAGAAAACGGACCTTGAACATTATACTGGGGTCTACATAATTTGAGTGTGTGAAAGAGATTTTTTTTTTTCCTTTGTATTTCACCTTTTTATTTGGGGGAACTTTGAACTGGAATTTTGAAAAGGTCAAAAGTACGGTATCTGATAGTTTTGTTGAAGAGTAAAGAAATTATGATAAAACCTAGGATGGTTTCTTCAGACTCTGTTGTTTCCATGTTTGATAGTGAGTTTAGACCATGTGGTTTTTTTTTTTTTTTTTTTTTTTTTGTCATTACAGAGCTCTTCTCAGGATGACAGTTATGGAAGGAATGATGTTGACAGACAGCAAAGGCTGGAACAGGGCTTCCTCTAAGTCCCCAGGACCTTGCCCTCCTTGGTTCTATTCCTGCATTTAGGCATTTAAAATTTTTTCCCCAGTTTTTTTTTTTTTTTTTTGAGACAGAGTTTCACTCTGTCACTCCAGCTAGAGTGCAATGGTGTGGTCTCTGCTCACTGCAACCTCTGCCTCCCCGTTTCAAGTGATTGTCCTGTCTCAGCCTCCCGAGTAGCTGGGTGCCATCATGCTCAGCTAATTTTTGTATTTTTGTAGAGATGGAGTTTCACCATGTTGGCCAGGCTGCTCTCGAACTCCTGACCTTGTGATCTGCCCACCTCGGCCTCCCAAAATGTTGGGATTACAGGTGTGAGCCACCGCACCCGGCCTTTCCCCAGTTTTATTGAGGTGTGATGATTGACAAAAAATTTGTCATATTTAAGGTATATGTCTAAGGTATACAGTATGGTGTTTTGATGTAAGTATACCTGTGTAGTGATTCCCACAATCAAGCTAACTAACGTATCCATCACCTGACATAGTGACCTCTGTGTGTGTGAACATTTACAATCTACTCCCTTAACAGACTTCAGGTATACAAGACAGTATTATTAACTGTACTTGCCAGGCTGTACATTAGAACCCCAGTACAGATTCATCTTTTAACTGAAAACGTGCACACTTTGACCAACGTCTCCCCATTTTTGATAGCATGTTTTGGAATTGTAGTTTCAATTTATAAGCTTGGACTGCTCTTAGCTCCACTTCCAACTGCTGATAAAAGTGTCATAATTTACCTGAAGGACGTGGTACAGTGAGATGGAGGGTGATGCAGGCAGCCCACAGGAATGGAGGATGTTAAAACACTGGCATTTGCGGGGGAGGAAGGGGTGTTGGTGAGTCAAGTATTAGGGTATAATAAATGTAAACAAACTACTTCTTTTACATCCCAGCTACTAGAGCCTATGACATAATTATTACATAAACATTCAAGTTATTTGTTCTAAAATAAATCCATAAAGTTTAAGCTCACTGTTTTGCAGAGAAAACAGAGAACATGTGGAACTTCATGAAAAAGCAAATTTTTATTTGAAAAGTAAACCTCGAAGTTAACTAATTATAAGAGATGTGCTGGCTTCTCATCTGTAATGAGAAATTACAGATAATGGCTTTGATAGTGAATAGGGATAGTGATTTTGAAAGACATTTTTGGAACCCTCAGCAGAATTTGAAAGGATTATGATAATGATACCTACTTAACATGTTAATAAGCAACTTAGCCACAGTGAGCATGTCCTTATCAGTCTCTTGATTTTTAAAAAAACCACATCTTTTTTCAATTATACCCGAGTTCTTTTCTACCATTTACAAAGGGATACTATGTTTTTAGAAACTGATTTCTGACCCAGTGTCAGAAAAAAGCAGAGGAACATAGCGTCTGCTTTGCACCTGCCAGTTCATTAAATCCAGCATTGGTGACACCCAGGTCCTTTCTCTGGGCCTGCCCCTGTCTTTGGTGCCTTGAGAGGGTATGAGACACCCCAGAACGGACTCTTCAAGAAGAGGAAGTAACACCTAGGAAACACGAGTAGGTTAACAGGGCTGTGAGTCTGTCATAACATAGTCAATAGCTGCTCCTCAAGATTAGCTTTCTCTTTCGAAAAAAGAGAATGTGTTTAAAAAGTGTACATATAATTATATATACATTTCATGATACTTTGTGGCTTTATTGCCATATCATCAATAACAACAACAACAAAAAAAGAAGAAAACAAAAACCTTTGAAACCCCCTGAGCAAGGCACCTGTCCAGTGACTTCAAAAGTTCTACCTATGGTTGCTCCCACTGGCCCTGATGCATGCCTCTTGGTGAGTGGGGTGACATCCAAGAGAGTTTAAGGAAGTGGAGAAGCACTGTGTGTGTGTGGAGAAAAAGCCCTGCTGTGACATGCTCCCCTGGTACTGAAAGCACATCTGTCTGTCTGTCTATCTATCTGTCTGTCTGTCTGTCTGTCTGTCTATCTGACGTCTGGATGTGGGCAGAGCGTGTCAGCTGACGGCCTCACCTTTGGATGCATGGGCTGGGCATCGGCGTAGGTGAACTGCCTCTCCTGCCTTATCTTGGCCTAATATGAAGAGTGTCTGCTCTGGGGTATGACTTCTCAGTTTGAAAGCGGAAGAGGCCGATGGCTCATTTCTTTGGGGAGTGCAGCATTCTTTTCTTCTGCCTGAGAACACATACTAGTGCTGTGTGTGTGTGTGTATGTGTGTGCGCATATACTAATATATATTACATATAATGTATATTATATATTATATAATGTACTTTTCATATATTCTGTTATCTTTTTCATATATGATCTTTTCATATATTACTGATTGTTTTCATATATTTCTGTTAGCATCATCACCATAAAACATCCATGTATATATTAAAATATATATGTATGTATCTGTATAAAACCATATATATGTGTGCTTTATGATGGTGATGATGATGATGATAATGATGATAACAGCAGTATACGTTCATGGAAATAAACATTCAGACAGTATGGAAAGGTACAAAATGAAAGGCAAAACCTACTCCTCATCTCCTGCCCTCCCTATTCCTCAGAGTTAAATATTTCAACCCTCTGTTGTTACTTCTTTGGTGGCAACACACCATTGTCTTCATAATTGACATCACTGAAGAAGCATCTAATGCTAGCCTGGTTCATCTTCTTTTGCTGGTAACTAGCTTGCTCTTCTGGAAGCTGCTGGGGTCTACTCTTTGTTTTTGATTTTCTGATATTTTGCAGAACTTAGTGATGGGTCTTAGCTACTCAGTGTGTTCTTTCTTTAATGCCGAAAAGTTTGTTTCTTGAGTATTTCCTCAACTTTCGTTTCTGTTTTATGGAACTCCTGTTAGTTAGGTGTCTGACTTTGTTGTTGTTGTTGTTGTTGTTGTTTGAGATGGAGTCTCGCTCCATCGCCAGGCTGGAGTTCAGTGGCATAATCTTTCTCGGTTCACTGAAACCTCTGCCTCCTGGGTTCAAGCGATTCTCATGCCTTAGCCTCCTGAGTAGCTGGGACTACAGGTGCCCACCACCATGCCTGGCTAATTTTTTGTGTTTTAGTAGAGATGGGTTTTCACCATGTTGGCCAGGATGGCCTTGATCTCCTGACCTCAGGCCTCCCAAAGTGCTGGGATTACAGGCGTGAGCCACTGTGCCTGGCCAGGTTGACTTTCTATGTTGATCATCCAGGTGTCTTAACTTCTCTCTCACAGTTTCGACTGCTGTGCTTTTTGCTTTGTAATCCAGGAGATTTCTTTAATTCCGTCTTCTGGACCACCTATTGAATTTTAATTTTTATTTATTTACTTTCAGTTGTATAGATTTATGGGGTAGAAGTATAGTTTTGTTACATGCACAGATCGCATAGTGGTGAAGTCAGGGCTTTTGGGGTATCCATCACCCAAATACTGAACATTGTACCCATTAAGTACACAGTGACACAGGGTTGGACAGTTGAAAGGACTCTGAGACTTCCCAGAGTATACTTGGGCAAGGCTTTCCTTTTTTTAAGAGTCGGGGTCTCGCTGTGTCACCCAGGCTGGAGTGCAGTGGTGTGATCACATTTCACTACAGCTTCAGACTCCTAGGCTCAAGCGATCCTCCCAAGTAGCTGGTACTATAGGCACTCAGGAGCATGCCCAGCTAATTTTTAAATTTTTTGTAGAGATGGGTTCTTGCTGTGTTGACCAGGCTGGTCTCAAACTCCTGGCCTCAAGCAACCCTCCTACCTCGGCCTCCCAAAGTATTGGGATTATAGGCATGAGCCACTTTGCCTGGCCCTAAGGCTTTCAGAAAGGGAAATGGTGCAGGGCAGGAGGAGGAAGGTCACACAGGCCAATACCAGAGAGGTCCAGCCTTCCCATGTGCTGCTCCCAGAGGCCTTTCTCTGTCACACGGGATGCACTTTGTCTTCAGATTGTGAATCATTAAGATGTTGGCGAGACTCTTGGCCTTGGGAGCAACAGGCTCATTGGAGGAGGAGTCTTTCCTACCCCTTTGGTCAGGTATCTAGAACCAGGATGCATGATGAGTTCAATAACAAAAACTCAGAGAACCAGGTGCAGACCATTATGCTGAACATTTTGTATAAACAATCTGACCATACAGGTTGCCGCCTGGTCAGTCTTGGACCCAACCATGGATTGACATTAGTTGCTAGTTGTTACATTTCACCTGGTTTGGCTGAAGATCTGAGTGGTGGTTCTAAGCCTCCTGGAGACTTTAGCACAGGGTTGCAACAGAACAAGTGAGATCAACTTGTTATTTTATACAGTATTTTTAATTCTCATTTATATTTTCTGCTACTTTTTCTTAGTATTTGTCTTACTTTTTGGTTGCATATTTTTTTCATTTCTACCTGAGGGTACTAATTGTAATTAAGTAAGATAAGTTTTGTAGTTTCCTCCGGGGTCAGTTTTTCTGTGGGTTGCTCTAAATCTTTATCTTTGATAGTTTTGGTTTTCCTTAACAGTCTGGTGGCCCTTGGTTGTCCTTTAATGTTTATACGGTTGATTAAAAGGTGCTTGGCATGTTTTCTTCTATGTCCCTGACCTCCCCATCAAATGAGGGAGTGGCCTAGCTCTGTCTGGATGTGGGCAGGGCATGTCAGCTGGTGGCCTCACCTTTGGATGCTTGGACTGGGCATCGGTGAGCTGCCTCTCCTGCCATATCTTGGCTAATATGAAGAATGTCTGCTCTGGGGCATGACTTTTCAGTTTGAAAGCGGAAGAAGCCGATGGTTCATTTCTTTGGGGAGTTCACATTATTTTTTCCTCTGCCTGAGAATGCATATCAGTGCTGTAAGTGCTGGCATGAGGCATGGGGGTCTGGAGACCTGGAATCCCTCTGTATTTCTGCAGGTAGCCTTTAGTCACCTGGTTTTTGATCCCATTTTTTGCTTTTGCTGTTGGAACCTGTGGACTCTGGGGGTTCCTAGGTGCAGCTCATCCTATCACCCTAAAGCCTCTCTCCTTCAGGTGCTGAATTGAGACTCTTCTCTCTGCTTCCTCTGCCAGTAACTAATCTTAACTCTTATTCGTGACTTTCAATGGCCGTCTTCCTCTCCTCTTCCACCCAAATGAACTCCATCAGCCGGAGAACTCCAGGGGAGCAGCTCACAGTCTCAGAGACTGATTAGCAGGGCCCATCTCCAGCTGGCTCTCTCTTGAGTCCTGACCCAGTTTTCGAAGTTTCATGCTATGTCTCTCTTTCCTTAGCCTGGTGGAAACTGTTTGGACCTCACTCTAGTTATTGCAAGAATAATAGTTTTGAAAATTTAAATTGACCCATTTTTTTTCTTTCTGTAAATCATATTGCCCTGCAGCTCTCCCACCCATTAAATCAAGGGTGTGCATTGCTTTGGGGGAAGAGTAGGTACTATCTAGAACAAAGACCTCATTACTCCGCTTTGAGTCCCGGCACTGACTTTCTTCAGTCTCAAGAGAGACTCCAGTCATGAAAACCAGGCTTTGTGGCAAGAGAAAAAGAATCACATTCCAGAAGTTTTCTGTTATATACTGAGAGCAAAGCTAGGAGGCCTGAAAATGGTTTTATTCTTCAGTCCCAAGGTGGCAGGATGGAGGAGATGACGGGAGAGAAGTTCCCCTGCAGCAGGGAGTGGAAAGGAAGGGGAAGGAGAAAGCCATGTGAGTCTAGGAGGAAGGACTCTGAGCAGGTGGAGAGATTTGGAGGTGAAGAAGCTTCTTGGGTCCCCAAGAAGGGACATAGCATCATAGCACCCTGTACTACTCCACATGATTGAATGAATAAGGACTGGACATTGGCCATCCCATCTGTCCCCTTGACCTCCATGTCTTCCACCATGATGGAGGAGCCATAAGATAGCACTAGGGGAGGAAAACGTGTATACCAGAGATGGACAAACTTTTTCTATACAGAAGAATCAGTGTTTAGGCTTTGTGGTCATCTGATCTTCTGTGGCAACTACTCAACTCTGCTGTCATAGTGTGGAGGCAGCCATAGACCATTCGAAAATGAATGGATATAGCTGTGTTCCAGTAGAACTTTGTTTATAAAAGCAGCAGGCCAGATTTGTCCCAGGGATCATAGTTTGTTGACCTCTGGTCTAGAAGATTGGGTCTGAAATTTCCCGTGGACAGTGTGTAGAATAAAGACACCTGCAAGTTTCCATGTTGCTGTGGGACATGTTAAACATAGCAGAGAGGGAAGAGACAGGTGCTGCCACTCAATGGTGGGCAAACAGACCTCCCTAGATGAGGCTGTGGGGCAGACCTCCATAGCTGGAACCTGTGGAGACTGTAGCCCAGTCTCAGAGAATCCTCAGGGCCACCCAAAACAGAGGTGTGGTGGAGCAGCAAGGGGAAATGGCCACGCTCCCTGGGAATGATGATTGTGCAGTGAGTGCCCCTGCAAGGGACACCCTGCAGTGGACACAGCAAGGGCAGGGCTGACTCTGAGAGATGGGGCCAGTGGAGCTTCACTGCAGCTGGTTAGCAGGAGGACATTCCTGGGCCCAGACTCCTGTCTCTCTGCCCCACCGGCCACTTCTGTCACTCACACAGGTCTCTGCATTTGAAGCTGTTACCTCTCTCCTCCTGACATCCCCCATTACTGACTTTACATCTGCACTTGGGCAAGTCATAGACACTTAAAATTCAGGATGTCCCCGACCAAGGTGCTCAGTTCCTCTCCAAATTAAGTGTCTTCTCCTCTGTTTTCAAGGAGTGGAACCACCATTCACCCAGTTCCTCCAACCAGACACCAGTGGTCCTTCCAAACACAGCCTCTTGTCATCCCACTGATTCTTCTTCAAAAATACTGACTTCTGCCCGCTGTGTCTCTCTTACCCAGATTATTCTGGTAGCCCCATAACTGGCTTCTTCACTTCTGCTCTTGTCCTTTCAATCTGCCCTTCACACAGCATCTGGAGAATCTTTATGATGCAAATGTGAAATGTCATATTCAGTTCCAGTTTTGGCCACTGTGGACCAGGTATTGGGACTAAACCAATGTCTAAGCTAGCAGAGCTGGATAGGTTGAATATGGGTTAGGTCAATGTGGTGGGCGGAATTGTCATCCCCCAGAGGAGTCCACATCCTAATCCCTAGAAGCTGCGAATCTGTGTCTCACATGGCAAAAAGGGACTTCGTGGATGTGATTCAGTTAAGGATTTTGAGAGAGGGAGACTATCCTGGATTATGTAGGCAGGCTCTGTGTAATCATGGGGGTCCTCCTAAGAGGGAGACAGAAGATCTGAGTCAGTAGTAGGAGGTGGGTGATGAACGCAGCGACTGGAATGATGAGAGGAAGAGAGTTACGAGCCAAGGAGGCCGGGTGCGGTGGCTCACGTCTGTAATCCCAGCACTTTGGGAGGCCAAAGCGGGCAGACTATGAGGTCAGGAGATCAAGATCATCCTGGCTAACACAGTGAAACCCTGTCTCTACTAAAAATACAAAAAACTAGCCGGGCGTGGTGGCGGGCGCCTGTAGTCCCAGCTACTCGGGAGGCTGAGGCAGGAGTTTGGCTTGAACCTGGGAGGCGGAGCTTGCGGTGAGCAGAGATCGCACCACTGTACTCCAGCCTGGGAGACAGAGCAAGGCTCTGTCTCAAAACAAACAAACAAAAAGAGTTATGAGCCAAGGAAGGCAGGCGGCCTTGGGAAGCCCAGAAAGGCAGGGAAGCAGTTTCCCCTCTGGATCCCCCAGGAGGAGCCCGGCCTGCGACCCCTGGAATTTAGCCCGGTGAGACTGATTTGTACCTCTCACCTCCAGAATGTAGGATGATAGCTGTGTGTTGCTATAAGTCACCAGGTTTGTGGCAGTTTGTTACAGCAGCAATAGGAAACTAATGCCGCTGAGGCACTAGGGGGACACAGGAGGGGAGGGTTGTTTACCTGCTGGTGGTCCAAAGATAGTTAGTCAGAAATCCAGGGGGGCTCAGCCACCTTGCACACAGGCCTGTGTGAGGTGAGGGGAGCAGGCGTGGCTTCCATACTGTTTAGATCCAAGGGCCTCCTCTGGTGAGTGCTGGTGGGGTGGGGACAGTCATCTGTATGTGAGACTGTAACTTGATCAATCACAAGAACTAATGAGTGCTTACTTTTTTGCCAGATGCGATTCTAACAGTGTTTCACATCAACTCATTTAAGCCTAGCAGTAAACCCTGAGGAATGGGTACTACGTCTTGTCCTCATTTTGTACAGCTGACCCTTGAACAGTACAGGGTTAGGGGCGCTGACTCCCTCTGCAGTTGAAAATTCACATATAACTTTTGACTCCCCCGAAACGTATCTACTAATAGCCTCATATTGACTGGAAATGTAAATAGATGATTAATACATCATTTGTATATGTGTTATATGCTGTATTAACATAAAGTAAGCTGGAGGAAAGAAAATATTAAGAAAATCATAAGGAAGAGAAAATATATTTACTGTTCATTAAGTGGAACTGGATCATCATAAAGATCTTCATCTTTGTCATCTTCCTATTGAGGGGGCTGAGGAGGAGGAGGAAGAGGAGGACTTAGTTTTGCTGTGTCAGGGTGGCAGAGAAGGAAGAGGTGGAGGAGGTGGAGGAGATGGAAGAGGAGTTGGAGGAGGTGGAAGAGGGAGGAGGAGGTGAAGAAGGAGGTGGAGGACCAGGTGGAGGAGAGGGTGGAAGACAAGGTGGAGGAGGTGAAAGAGGGTGGAGGAGGTGGAGGACAAGGAGGGAAGAGGAGATGGTGGAAGTGGAGGGTGAGGTGGAGGAGATGGAGGAGGAGCTAAAGGAGGTGGAAGAGGAGGTGGAGGAGGAGGTAGATGTGGTGGAGGATGAGGTGGCGGAGGTGGAGGACGAGGTGGAGAAGATGAAGGAGGAGGTGAAAGAGGAGGTAGAGGAGGTGGAGGAGGAGGTGAAGGAGGAGTTGGAAAAGGAGGTAATGGAGGAGGTAGATGAGATAGAGGAGGAGGTGGCAGAGATGGAGGATGAGGTGAAGGAGGAGGTAAAGGAGGTGGAAGAGGAGGTGGAGGAGGAGGTGGTGGAGGAGGTAGATGAAGTGGAGGAGGAGGTAGAGGAGGAGGTGGTGGATGAAGTAGAGGAGGTAGAGGTGAAGGATTAGGTGGAGGAGGTGGAAGGGGAGGTGGAGGAGGAGGTGGACAAGGTGGAGGAGGTGGAGGACATGGAGGAGGAGGTGAAGGAGGTGCAGGAGGTGGAGGAGGTGGAAGAGGTGGAGGAGGAGGTGGAGGAGGTGAAAGAGGAGGTGGATGAGGAGGTGGAGGAGGAGGAGGTGAAGGAGGTAGAGGACAAGGTGCAGGAAGTGGAGGGCGAGGTGGAGGAGGAGGTGGAGGAGGAGGTAGAGGAGGAGGTGGAGGAGGTGGAGGAGGAGGTGAAAGAGGTGGAGGAGGTAGAGGACATAGAAGAGGTGGAGGAGGTGGAGGACATAGAAGAGGTGGAGGAGGAGGTGGAGGAGGTAGAGAAACAGGTGGAGGAGGTGGAGGAGGAGG